>NC_035445.2:54407923-54543134 GCF_002127325.2 Helianthus annuus
ATGAGGGATTAACTCGTCTTTTAACACACTTAAGGGTTGTCCCATGGACCACCCGTCAATCTCTGGTTTTACCTCTCCTAAGAGCAATTTTACTAAGTGAGAATGAGAGCAATTTTAGGGCTTTCCTAAAATTGCTTGCATGACAAGAAAAGGATAGGAAAAAGAAAAAAAGCAATAAATTACCGTTTTAGTCCCTGTAATTAGTTTTTTGTCATTTTTGTTCTACCCACTAACTTTGTCTAAAAAACGGGGAGTAGTGCCCCCAAGAGACAGCCTTGCCCAACGAGTCATTAACTCATAGTTATTTTGGTCTGATTACAGATATATTTTATTTTTGTCATTTTCATTCAAAACCCTTTTTTGTGTTTACCTTTTTTAATCATATATATTATCTTTTACATTTTCTTTTATCATGGAAGCTCCAATTTTCGATCAAATGAGCCTGTTGGCTTTCCTTCGATTGATCCACAGATGGATTTTGATTGATTGTTAACGGGATACTACATTTTACATATGGATTCTGATGACGAGTTAAATGAGCCTTGGATGCAAATCAATCCCCCTGATGAAGATGATAATGGAGAACAAGAACCACCGAGGAGTATAAGAACCACCACCACTACCACAAGATATTCTTTTTCCATAACTCAATGCAGAAGATATAGAGTTCATGAATGACTTCTTTGGGGAGCATTTTTTCCACAACTCAACGCAGAAGATATAGAGTTTATGAATAACTTCTTTGGGGAGCATGGTAACAACGGGGAAGATAGTGGTAACACGGGCGGTGGTAACGCGAGCGAGCCACCACTACTGCCCCCATTAGTACCTTTGCACCCGAGGATGCTTGCTTCAATCATATATTATCAAGTAGGGCTGTAAACGAGCCGAGCCGAGTCGAGCCGAGCTAGACCCAGCTCGAGCTTGGCTCGAACTCGGTTCGAGCTGGCTCGGCTCGAGCTCGAATTTCAAATCGAGCTGAGATTTGAGGCTCGAGCTCGACTCGATTAGAATTCGAGCTAGCTCAGCTCGGCTCGATCTAGCTCGAACTAACAAAGAACCGCAAAATTTACTACTTAAAAATGAATTTCTTCATAGACTAAGGGTCATAATTGCCATTTGATTTAACCATATGGCTAAATATGCAAATATAAATAGTTAATTCACTTTGTACATTGTCTTTACCTTCTTTTATAGGGGAGATCCTCCCTTAGTTTTTGTTTTCTAAGCGATGTGGGACAAAAAATGAAGAATGTAAACCTTATCAAGCCAGCTCACGAGCTCACGAGCCGAGCCAGGCCAAGCTCGAGCTCGGCTCGTTTACAAATCGAGCCGAGCCGAGCTGGCTCGTTTACAACCGAGCCAATTTCGAGTCGAGCTTTTTTCGAGCGAGCTGCGATCCACGAGTTTTTTGAACACCCCTATTATCAAGAAGCGTTAACAAGGATCGGTGAAAACATTGCTACAATGCATGATCACATAAATGCAGGAAATTTGGATTTTGATTGAGGGGGCCATTCAAGTTTCAAATGCCCATGCTTTTGAAGATTTGCGAAATGCAGTGCTTCTTATGCAATGTACACCAAATACGCGGAAGCATCTCAATGACAGGGAACATTTACCCAATTATTTTGGGTTGACGCAACCGTAAGTCAGATTACATACAAGAAGACTTTTTTAGGGTTGCTAAATGGGTCGTGTTAGCGGGTTTAACCCGACCCGAAATTTCGTTAATCGGGTCAACCCGCCAACCTGACGGGTTCAGCCCGAACTTAACTCGTTTTGCTAAACGGGTTCGCGGGTTCATTCTGAAACTGACCGAACCCAATTAGACGAACCCCAAACCTGCACATTTCGTGTTACGTTCGTGTTGGGTTTTCAGGTCGTTAGACCGAACCGGTATTCATGCCGAAAAATTTGGTACGAGAAAATTTTGGTATCGGTACCTAGTACCAAATACTCATCCTTATTCTATACTCTGTTCGGTTTTTCAAAAGGTGTTGAAAGCGAGACACATGCAGTTTGGTGTCACACCCCGATTTCCACGTGTCTCACTGGTGGGCCCGGTGGGGGATTACCGTGACATAGTTGGCAACAATATAGTCAAACCACACAATATATGAATGCACAGCGGAAGCATAAAGATAATTATATTTCAACCATTGTTTGTAATATCAAATGTATTACGAATAGTCGAAAAGTATCCACAGAGGATCAAATAAAAATATAAGTTTTGTTCAACAGACGAAGGCATCTTAAGCTTGCGAGACTCTTTATGATGCTAAGGAGAATATCCAGCCAATTACGCATAGTACCTGCATTTAGTCTTTTTGGGAAAATACGTCAGTTTACACTGGTAAATACATTCAACCGACACTTTTGTAAAATGTTTATTAAAATTAATTTGAATGCACAAGGCACAAACTCTTTTATAACTTGGGAGAATTATTTAAATTTATAATCTTGTGAACGAATTACATGTTCCTTATGCGTTCAGTAGCCCGGATCAAGTCCGGGTTAAAGATCAATAGACACACCATATCGACTATTTATGCACTGACGAGTGTACGCCTACACTCCGCGCTTAGGTCGTGGCCATTTCGTAAAATGATGCCAGGGATATCCGGGACATGGTCATTAACCCCCCAAAGGCTTTTAAGTAACAAGACTGTTTAAACGAGCCGATCAAATTGATTCAATTACCCACTCAACGGTGGAGAATTTGATGCCCGATCAAGCGGTATACTATATACCGTAACCCAAGCCCGTATAACGGAAAATAAGTTAAAAGTATTTACCTTTGCAAGTATAAATCCTTAATCGAATAAATTCCAGATAGCTTTTACTGGTCTCCTATTCTGGAACGGAGGTTTAAAATAACCTATTAGAATCCTAACGGGTCTTTAATTTAGCCGTAGCTTAGACCGGTCAGTTTCAAGGATAGTTACGGTTTAATCGCATGAAAGGCGAAAACCGTGAATGGAATGTGATTTGGACCCAACAAGTTTGAAGACTTGTTTTATATGGGTATAATAACCACACTCTGGATTTTGGGGTCAAAACAATATGGTTTGACCCGTTTCGGCTAGTTTATGCAAACTAGTTACATAAGCTGAACCGTGCGCGCAAAAGGCGCAACGGGTAACCGTAAGAGTCCTACACTGGTTTCCTAAGTCAATATGCTTTAAAGAGGTTGTGGTATCAGTAGGATACCTTCCATAATGCCCGTAACGAGTTTAAATCCATTTTATGCCCCGTAGGGGTATTTCGGTCTTTTTAAAGATTATAAAAGAGGTTTCTGAGTTCTACAGGAAATCTGAGTTTCCCGAACAGTTTATAAAGTCCAAAATACTTTATTTATTATTTAAAATCAGTGGCAACTGGAATCGGGTCAAAAGACCTTGTAGAACTCAAGTTATGGCCGAAAAGGGTATATTCGGTATTTACCGAACCGTTGCCATAACCGTAGGTTATGAGCAGGTTAAAAATAATTAAAAATCTTTAAAAATCCCAAAATATTATTTTACATCAGTGTGTAAAAGGTTTGGTGTCAAAATCTGGGTTTAGATAGGCGTTATGCTAATTGCGCTATTAAATTACTAAAGTTTCCGTAATTTGCGCTATTTAGCATAACTCCTATTCTGGACCTCGGATTGACGTGAAATTTTAGGGACATGCTTAGAAATCAGTAACTAAGGTTACGGTTCGTTCACATGTCCGAAATTCTCGTTTTAAATTAAAAAGGGCGTTACGGTCAACCTTTAAGCATTTAACGGAAATGTGTAAAAGACTCGGACAAACAACGAACCGGTCACAGAGGGTTATACCATCATGTAACCTGGTCCTAAGAGAGTCCTAAGGCATATCTAAATCATACTTTAACGGGTCAGAACTGAAGTCAATGCAAAAGTCAAAGCTTTGCGACTTTCGGCTCCGAACCGGGTCAAAACAGTAAATGGTCGGATCAAACAAGCTTAGACTAGTTAATATACTTATTATCATGTTTTATGAGTGTTTAAACAGGTTACACACTATCTACATTACTGATTATGCATGAAATCGTAAAATAGCATTTCTGTTGACTTTTTCTAAGCACGTTTGACTCGATATTCGGACTAGTTAGAGTGGGAATCAGAGGGTGCCCTTTTAGGGGTTTAAAGCCCACATGATTACCGACATATAACTATCTTTGATTCGACAACCCACTGGACCATTTGTGATTTATCGTTAAGTCAATCGTTAATTACGACGGATTGACTTTTAAGCTAAACTAAGCATAAACTAAGCCACAAAAGGGTAGGCATACTTACAGAAGCTTGGTGCACGACTAAGGATGATAGAAGAATGCTTTAGAGCTCCAGAGATGAACTAGAATGGAGATTTGAGGTGTGTTGAACAATGGAACACTACCTTGCCTTTTATAGTGAATTATAGTGCACAAGATCATTACAACTCACTCTAGGATTGCTCATGGATGATCAGCAGGTGTCCTAAGGTGCTAGGGGACATGTAGAGGGCGCCCATGCTTCAATTAATGCACACAAGATCGTTCACAAGCTTAAACATTGAATCTGTCCAAAGTTTCTGCATCTGGGACTCGTACGTGGCCCGCATTAGGATTCAGGCCACTTGGACGCAGGCCGCATGAATCCTAAAGTCAGTAAACGTATCTTCAACTGGCGCGCGGCCCGCATTAGCTCACCCATCTCCTTAACACGGCCCGCCTGAGGGTTGATTTCCAAGATTTTCAAATCTTTTGTAATCATTAACCTGACCTTTCGGTTTCGAAGGGGTAACTTTGCGATTTGGCCCTCGATTATTTACAATTAAGGGCCTCGTGACTTTTACCCGCATTGTTAAGTCCCCGGTTAGTTTAATTACTATCCGAAAAGCCTTAACTTTTATTGTTGACGCTTTTAACCCCTCGTATACGAATTTGATCATAACTTTCTCGTTTTAAAATGGAACTTCGCGAAATTTATATCGTATATCCTAGTGAGCGTATTTTACTGTTACAAAGCCTCGGGTTCGTCAAAGGGTCACTCAGAGGTATAAATTAAACATGTTGACACAATTAACCTCTGTAGCTTGTAATCTCTCACTTTCTTCCGTGTTTCGCTCCGTACGATCCATGATTTATCCGTTTGAAGGTACGAGCATCATTCAGGGTTACTATACAGTATATTTACCCCTCGTTGACATTTTTAACCCTCGAATTTACATACTTTCAAGGTTTGTCAACTTTAGTCCTTTATTTAGTATTTATTACCACGCGTAAACTCATGACACGTGTCAATACATTATTGGACACAAAATTTCGAGGTGTTACATCCTCACCCCCTTAAAATAAATCTCGACCCGAGATTTACTGAAACAAATAAGGGTATTTTTCTTTCATCGTGGATTCAACCTCCCACGTGAATTCGGGACCTCTACGGGCATCCCATTTGACCTTAACAATAGGTACATGCTTCCTTCGAAGCTTCTTTACCTGTCGATCTTCAATCGACAAAGGTTTTTCCACAAATTTTAAGCTCTCATCTATATGCACATCTGTATGTGGTATTATCAGTGATTCATCAGCGAAGCACTTCTTTAGATTGCAGATGTGGAACACATTGTGAATTCCATTGAGCTCCTCCGGTAAGTTTAACTTATAGGCAACTGACCCGACACGTTCGATAACCTCGAAAGGTCCTATGTATCTCGGGCTTAGTTTGCCTTTCTTACCGAAACGCATCACCCCCTTCCAGGGTGATACTTTAAGTAACACTTTTTCACCTACTTTGAAGTGAAAATCTTTACGCTTTGGATCTGCGTAACTTTTCTGCCTATCTCGGGCAGCTTTGAGACGGTCTCGAATCTGGACAATCTTGTCCGTCGTCTCGAAGACTATCTCTGGTCCTGATAATTGGACATCTCCAATTTCCGCCCAACAAACAGGCGATCTACACTTTCTACCGTATAATGCCTCGAAGGGCGCAGCCTTAATGCTGGTATGGTAGCTATTGTTGTAGGAGAATTCGATTAGTGGTAGGTTCTTATCCCAACTACCACCCAAATCGATAGCGCATGCACGTAGCATGTCTTCCAACGTCTGAATAGTACGCTCACTCTGACCGTCTGTCTGAGGATGGTAAGCCGTACTAAAATTCAAACGTGTGCCCAAAGATTGCTGGAAGCTTTTCCAGAAATGAGACGTGTATCTAGTATCTCTGTCGGAGATAATAGACACATGTATGCCATGTAAGGCTACAATCTTATCAACGTATAACTGGGCTAACATGTCGGAGCTTATAAGTCTCCTTGATGGGTAAGAAATGAGCTGACTTGGTCAGTCTATCAACTATAACCCATATTGTATCATTTCCTTTCCTCGTCTTGGGTAACTTGGTAATAAAATCCATAGTTACACATTCCCACTTCCATTCGGGAAGTTCAGGCTGTTGTAGCAAGCCTGACGGCTTTTGATGCTCAGCTTTGACTTGCGCACAAGTCAAGCATTTCGCTACATAAGCGGCTACAGACTTTTTCAAGCCTATCCACCAATAATTTGCCTTTAGATCCTGATACATCTTATCAGCTCCAGGGTGAACAGAATATTTGGAACTATGGGCTTCCTGGAGGATAACATCTCGTAGTCCTCCATAAATTGGAACCCATATTCGTCCATTCAATCGTAAAATTCCGTCCTTGCTAAGAGTTAACTGCTCCTCAGTTACTCCTAGCTTTTCTTTAGGATAGTTAGCTTCCAACACAGCTTCTCTCTGTGCAGCTAACAACCTTTCAATCAAATTATTCTTCACTTCAATGCTCTTGGCATTGATTCGAATGGGTTTCACCCTTTCCTTTCGACTTAAGGCATCAGCGACTACATTCGCCTTGCCGGGATGATATCTGATTTCACAATCATAATCATTTAAAGTCTCCATCCAACGGCGCTGCCTCATGTTTAATTCCTTCTGATTAAACAGATGTTGAAGGCTCTTATGATCAGAATAGATCACAAACTTGATACCATACAGATAATGCCTCCACAGTTTTAGTGCGAACACAACGGCACCCAGCTCCAAGTCATGGGTGGTGTAATTCTTTTCATGCACCTTTAACTGTCTCGAAGCATAGGCAATAACCTTGCCTTTCTGCATAAGCACACATCCCATGCCAGTGTGTGATGCGTCGCAGTAAACTACGAACTCTTCGGTACCTTCAGGTAATGTCAGCACAGGAGCGTTGCTCAACTTTTGCTTCAGAATATCAAAGGACTCTTGCTGCTTAGGGCCCCAAACGAACTTTACCTTCTTCTTAGTCAAAGAAGTTAAGGGCGCAACAATCCTTGAAAAAATTTCAATGAATCGCCTGTAGTATCCTGCTAACCCCAGGAAACTACGAATCTCTGTAGGCGTCTTTGGCTCTTGCCAATTCATGACAGCTTCTACTTTAGCGGGATCCACTTGGATACCACGCTCGCTGATGACATGTCCAAGGAATTGGACTTCTCGAAGCCAGAATTCGCATTTAGAGAATTTGGCATAGAGTTTCTCATGATGCAGGAGTTTGAGAATACAGCGAAGGTGTTTCTCATGGTCAGCTCGGTTCTTCGAGTAGATAAGAATATCGTCGATGAAAACGATGACAAATTTGTCTAAGTATGGCTTGCAAACGCGATTCATGAGATCCATGAACGCAGTCGGCGCATTAGTGAGCCCAAAAGGCATCACTAGGAACTCATAATGACCATAACGAGTCCTAAATGCGGTTTTTATGTACGTCTTCATCTCTGACTTTCAGTTGATGGTAGCCTGACCTCAAGTCAATCTTCGAGAAATAACTTGCCCCTTGTAATTGATCGAACAAATCGTCGATCCTTGGCAACGGATATCTATTCTTTATCGTGACTTTATTAAGCTCGCGATAATCGATGCACAGACGCATCGATCCGTCCTTCTTCTTGACAAACAGGACAGGTGCTCCCCAAGGAGACGAACTAGGCTTGATGAAACCTTTAGCTAGTAGTTCATCCAGTTGGCTCCTCAACTCCTTCATTTCGGTTGATGCTAGCCTGTAAGGTGCTCTAGCAACAGGTGCTGCTCCAGGGATGATATCGATCCTGAATTCCACTTGCCTATCTGGTGGCAAACCAGGTAGATCTTCAGGGAAGACTTCTGGATACTCCGAAATGACGGGGATGTCTTCTATCTTCGGTTTTGGTTCTTCAATAATCACCTGTGCCATGTAGATGACACAACCCTTCTTTAGACATTTTGAAGCCTTGAGCATAGTCACTTGCTCAGGCAATCCATACTGGGTATCTCCCCGAATGGTAAGCGATTCCCCAGACGGAGTCTTTATCACCACTTGTTTTCTATTGCAGACGATTTGGGCCTGGTTGTGAGATAACCAGTCCATACCCAATACTATGTCAAAACCGGCCAATTTAAAGGGAAGTAGAGATAGAGGAAAAGGGTGGTTCTCAACGGATATCACACATCCATCTAACACAGTGGAGACGGTTTCTATGGTGCCATCTGCTAGCTCTACCTCATAATTCACATTTAAGGTTTTGACAGGCATATTCAACAATTTGCAAAATTTATGATCTACGAAAGACTTATCAGCGCCCGAATCAAAAAGTACTCTTGCAAAGATATCATTTACGAGGGAAAGTACCTGTGATCACGTTATCGTCTAGCACTGCTTCTTTCGCATCCATCCTGAAGACTCTCGCATTGGTCTTCTTGGCCTCTTCAGGCTTCTTGGCATTTTTAGGGCAGTTGGTTTTAATGTGCCCCTTCTCGTTGCAACTGTAGCAAGTTGCATCCTTTATCTTCTTGCAATCCAAGGTCTTGTGGTCCTTGGACTTGCATAACCCGCAAGCAAATGACTTCGACTGAGTCTGCGAGTTTGATTCGAGTCTACACTTTCCAAAGTGATATCTCTTGCAATTCTTTGCACTTGGGCTTCTCACCAGACTGTTGCCCATCCTTCCTTGACTCAGACCCTCTCTTGTTGTCACCGTTTCCACGGTGTTTCTTGTTCGACCTTCGTGAAGTATCATCTTCACGCTTTCTCTTCTCAGCCTCTTTGTTCCTCAGCGATCTTTGTCGGACCGCATCCAGAGTAAGGGACAAAGATATGTCGGCTACAGATCTAAAGGTCGCTGGCCGAGAGGCCTTTACGCTTGCCTTTATCTCGGGGGCTAACCCACCGATAAAACGAGCTATTCTCTTTGGCTCCGGGTTACCAGATACGGAACCAACCGGGACATTGTGTTGAAGCTCGTGAGGTAAGCTTGACAGTCAAGGTTCGTCATAACCAACGATAGGAAGTCGGTCTCGATCTTTTTCAACCTCATGTTGAGGGCAGTAATTTTCCTTGATGAGAGAAATGAATTCCTCCATGTCATGCTGTATAAACAGTCCTTCCCCGAGGCCTGAACCAGAGACCTCCACCAAGCCAGGGCCTCGCCCTTGAATGATTGTGAAACAAACTTACCACATCTTTCTCTGCGCAACCACTTGATGTCCACCACGGTGTCCATCTCGTCTAACCACGTCATACAATCTACCGCGCCCTTCTCCCCAGTGAAATCTCGGGGTTTGCAAGATACAAATATTTGTAGGTGCAGCCCCTTGGCGCGAGATGCATCAGTATACACTTTTTCTGGACGACACTAGTTTTCATTAGATGAGTGATTATCATCGTCCTTTTTAGGGCTTAGACGGGGTTTGCTGTGGAGATTTTGAGTGGGTTTCGGCTTTGAGTGTGGTTTAGATATGGTTCTGCTCCGGGGACTCGGTGTATTCTTCGTACTGTCGATCCAGTGCTGGCCTTAACAGCGCCGTCGACTAGAGCCTTTAGCTCAGCGCCCGTTAAATGAATCTGGGCGTTGTCATTTTTCATCTTCTTTGAATGGCTATTCCCTCCATTGGTTCAACCATTGTAATTGAATCTGCTACAGAAGATAATGACAAAGTTTTATTTAGGAGTTTATTATGGAATTGTCTTTTATGGCAATTCATAGCCATGGTGAACATAGACCATATCTGGTTAATTTGTTACTCACATTTTATTTAGGATTTGAATATAACTTATCCTAATTACAAACAATATTGTTAGTGGCACAAAAGCCTAGTCACAAGGACGTTTTTATAATATAAGCCGGGATTTCAGAGAATCAAGGCATGAAGGTTTGAACCGTAGTCCTTTTCACCTTTTCTGATAGGGAGTCATAGACTACAACTGCCTTTTGTCTTATGTGACAATAAGTATGGCCCGTAGGCATTACATCACTAATGGATGTTTAATAGGTTCGGCCCGTAGGCACTACATCACTAATGGATGTTTAGTAGGTTTGGCCCGTAGGTACTACATCGCTAATGGATGTTTAATAAATGATCATCTATTATCTTATTGACGAATTTATCCCATGATTTTACAAATCATTAATTTGGGCTTTGGAATCCTTAGAAGGATTCTTATATAAGAATTGACGCGTGCGATTTTAACGAATCACAATCTCCAAGAACGTTAACATATTACAGAGGTTAACTGGGAAAATCTGAATCTTTTAATCAGGTCTTACCATCTGGCCGGGTCTTATAATTAGACACCTGGCTAGGTTTCACTCTTAAGATTCTTTATTTAGGCAGATTAATTTAAAAGTAATGATTTTTGATTTATTTCATATATAATAACAAAAATGAAATTCATAACATTCCATTAATTTATAATAATGATTACACGCTGCCCTAAACGGGACTTTTAAATAAAAAATACCTACGCAGAGGTTTATAGAAAAACAAGTCCACGCAGGGACCAAATACAAGATAGATGTCCGCGCAGGGACTAAAAGATAAGTCCACGTAGGGACTGAAATACGATAAATGTCCACGCAGGGACTAAATTGTAAATACAACAATACATAAGGAGACTAATGATCTCGTTTCTTCCTCCTTTTAGTAGGTTTGCTAGGCCCTTGAGAAATCCACGATTACTCTTACGTTCTTGTTCGAAGTCTCGTTCCACACGGTTTAACGGTGGAGTATTTCTTCTTGCTCCGGTGGAGAAAAACGTGGCTGCTGCGACGGTTGCTGAACCGGAGGTCTAGGAGGTATTGGATACCCATGAGCTGAGTAATCTGGTCTCCAAGAGGTTCCATGGAGGGCATTGTAATTAGCCGCTACCACGTATGGATCGGCATCATAGTTATAGTTGTAGTGCGTGTGAGTCGGCTGCTCAAACGGATTGTAGCGGTGGAACCGCCGTACGCTGGTACGGGTTATCATAGCCGAAATGTGGCCGGAGGTGGTGCAACTGGTGCAGAATTCACCTCTGCAGGGTGACCAGAAGGTTCCCCTAATTGGTCTTCTTCAGGCACTGACGGAAAGTGACTCGCACTCGAGTGGCGAGGGGTGCTGAAATGGAATTCCCCTCTCGGGTGGACATCCGTGCGCCTGATCTTCTACGCCTTGGCGGATCTAGGAATTACTGGTTGAACCGGTGGCGGTGGCGTAACTGCCACGAAACCGCGAATCCTCAGAAGGATCCTGTTGTTGCTGTTGGTCATGAGGCGAGAAATGATGAGATGGCTGTAAAGTACCAATTACATTGGTCAAACCTCGCCTGGTAACTATCGGGACCTTGATAGGGTGTTCCATGAAAGGATGGCCCATCAGAAATCTCGATTGGATGGTTGGGAGTACCCCTTGCAGGCTCGACGGGATCTGTATCCTCGTCCATATCCACTACATTATCTTCAGAAAAGTGATCCTCTGGTCCTAAAGGGTTATACCCTATCGACTCTTGGACATAATCCGCCGGTTAAACTGTCCTACGAAGAAAGGTGACGGATCGCCATGAAGAACGGTGCCAAGCAGATCGCTGGAGCGGTATAAATGATGGTTGAGGGTTATTGGGGTCATTTTCTGAGTTTGGTCCAAAAGAATGGCGGTATGAAGGTTTGAGCTATGCGAGGTAGAATGTCTCACAGGTTCAAAGAGGTTTCTTCTTCGTCTCTGTGGTTCCTCACTTATTGTACTGGAAGGAACTCGCACGTTCGAAGGACCAGCCTCGTGATCATTGTGAGTGATCGCCCTTTGCCTCTTCCTCCTCTTCTCGTCTGATTGCTGGTGGCATATTTCCTGATTTCAAAACTTTAAATAACAATAAACAATAAAAAGACAAACTGGAATAACAATTCGAATTTGTCCTATGTTCTTGTCTAGACTCAAGTATGTGCAATTGTGTAACTGAGATTAAACACAAAGGCTAATGTTTAATTCACTCAGCGTTGCTCTGATACCAACCTGTCACACCCCGATTTCCACGTGTCTCACCGGTTGGCCCGGTGGGGGATTATCGTGACGTAGTTGGCAACAATATAGTCAAACCACAAAATATATGAATGCACAGCGGAAGCATAAAGATAATTATATTTCAACCATTGTTTGTAATATCAAATGTATCACGAATAGTCGAAAGGTATCCACAGGGGATCAAATAAAAATATAAGTTTTTGTTCAACAGACGAAGGCATCTTAAGCTTGCGAGACTCTTTATGATACTAAGGAGAATATCCAGCCAATTACGCATAGTACCTGCATTTAGTCTTTTTGGGAAAATACGTCAGTTTACACTGGTAAATACATTCAACCGACACTTTTGAAAAATGTTTATTAAAATTGATTTGAATGCGCAAGGCACAAACTCTTTTATAACTTGGGAGAATTATTTAAATATATAATCTTGTGAACGAATTACATGTTCCTTATGCGTTCAGTAGCCCGGATCAAGTCCGGGTTAAAGATCAAGAGACACACCATATCGACTATTTATGTACTGACGAGTGTACGCCTACACTCCGCGCTTAGGTCGTGGCCATTTCGTAAAATGATGCCAGGGATATCCGGGACACGGTCATTAACCCCCCAAAGGCTTTTAAGTAACAAGAACTGTTTAAACGAGCCGATCAAATTTATTCAAATACCCACTTAACTGTGGAGAATTTGATGCCCGATCAAGCGGTATGCTATATACCGTAACCCAAGCCCGTATAACGGAAAATAAGTTAAAAGTATTTACCTTTGCAAGTATAAATCCTTAATCGAAATAAATTGCAGATAGCTTTTACTGGTCTCCTATTTTGGAACGAAGGTTTAATAACCTATTAGAATCCTAACTGTTCTTTTAATTTAGCCGTAGCTTAGACCGGTCAGCTTCAACGAATAGTTACGGTTTAATCGCGTGAAAGGCGAAAATTGGGGATGGAATGTGATTTTTGACCCAAAAAGTTTGAAGACTTGTTTTATATGGGTATAATAATCACACTCTGGATTTTGGGGTCAACACAATATGGTTTGACCCGTTTCAGCTAGTTTATGTAAACTAGTTACATAAGTCGAACCGTGCGCGCAAAAGGCGTAACGGGTAACCATAAGAGTCCTACACTGGTTTCCTAAGTCAATATACTTTAAAGAGGTTGGGGTGTCAGTAGGATACCTTCCGTAATGCCCGTAACGAGTTTAAGTTCATATTATGCCCCGTAGGGGTATTTCGGTCTTTTTAAAGATTATTAAAAGAGGTTTCTGAGTTCTACAAGAAATCTGAGTTTCCCGAACAGTTTATAAAGTCCAAAATACTTTATTTATTATTTAAAATCAGTAGCAACTGGAATCGGGTCAAAAGACCTTGTAGAACTCAAGTTATGGCCGAAAAGGGTATATTCGGTATTTACCGAAACCGTTGCCATAACCACTGGTTATGAGCAGGTTAAAAATGATTAAAAATCTTTAAAAATCCCAAAATATTATTTTACATCAGTGTGTAAAAGGTTTGGTGTCTGTTAGGGCAGGATTTTAATGACCTATGATCCTTACATGATATCCTAACAAGTGATCCTTGTTTCTTTGGCAGATAGTGATCCTTAGAAGAGCTTCAGGATCAGGATCATGGATCATCCTAAGGATCCTCATATTAACGATTACTCTCTTTGAATTTAATGTTGTTTTGTAGGAATTACGAGTTGGATCTGGTCTTAGCAACGTTATCAAGGAATCTGTCACGCTGATTTCGCACATGCATAACCAAAAATAGACGTTATGGAGAATATGGAAACTTAGCACAATTTACGGGCAATTAGTTAGGCTAAATTTACTTCTATTCCTAAAGGGGTAACGAGCTAGTAGTTAGGTGATTTGCCTAAAATACGACCACACACACTTATATAAAGGGCACTCTTCAGCATTTGGAAGACACAACACACTTCTCACACGCTTTAGCATACGATACTATAGTGATCCTTGTACCTAGCTCGTTACCATCCGAAGTTGTAAACATTGTTTGTTATATTGAAGTTTGGTGATCGGTAGTTTCCATCACCCGAGGTTTTTTATGCCGGAGATCATTCATTGATCAAGGCTTTTTCCTCGTATAAATCCTTGTGTCACTTGTGCAATTTTCATTTAAGTGATCCTTATCTTTGTTCATCATACCAAGCATCATTCCCCGTTTACAAAGAGTTTGGTTGCATTATCCTTGTGTGATTTTTGACCAAAACAGTTTGGCGCCCACCGTGGGGCAATTGGTGCTTCATTCATAAGAAAGTTTTTCTGTTGGTGATCATTCCGGAGTGTTGCATGGCTTCATCGTTGAAGAATACCTCCACAGCGATGTCTGCAGTCAATTCATCTAATGGGATTCCACCTTTGCCTCCACCACCAGCTGGATCTCAGAAAAATGCTGAGAAGAGACCAACTCCTATCTTCTCTAAACCTTCGTCTTCTGCTCTAACTTCTTCTGCTCCCAGTACTAGTGATATATTTACTTTGATTTTGCAGATGAGGGATCGTATGCAGCAGTAGTATGAAACTAATGACCACAAGGTTAAGAGCCTATACGAACATCGAGTGTCTCAGAAGGAAAAGTTATAACCTTTGATGAGGATGATCGAGTTGACATCCAGGATCCTCATCATGATAGTTTAGTTATTACTCTCTTTATTTCTAACCATTTTGTCCGCAGGATCCTTATTGACGGAGGAAGCTCAGTAAACATTGTCCAGCTTGATGTTCTGAAGAAAATGGGTATCCCTGAATCAGATATCACACCAAGATCCTCTGTGCTTGTAGGATTTAGTGGCGAAACTAAGCAAACCCTGGGGGACATCAAACTACCAATTTACGTGGAAGGATTACATAATTATCAAAAATTTTGTGTTATTGACTGTTTGTCTTGTTGTAATGTTATCCTTGGCAGGCCCTGGATACACGATATGAAGGCAGTCCCATCCACCTACCATCAATGTGTGAAGCTCCTTAGCCCTTGGGGAATAATCAAGATCGATAGTGATCAGCAGGAGGCTAAGGATTGTTACACCTCATCAATGAAACCAGCCTCGAAATCAAGGGAGCAATAGCAATTAAAGTATCCTCCAAGGGATGTCTTGGAGGCAAGAGAGCAGGATGTGGACGAAATCCTCCTAGATCCTGATGATCCTGAATCCAAAATCTACATCGGATCAGGGATCCTTGATAAAATGAAAGAAGACATAGTATCCTTCCTCAAAAGAAGAAAATCTACCTTTGCATGGAAACATGAGGATATGACAGGTGTTTTGGTCAAAAATCACACAAGGATAATGTAACCAAACTTTATGTAAACGGGGTATGATGCTTGGTTAATTATAAAAGTAAAGGATCACTTTTATGAGAAATATGCAAAGACACAATGATTTATACGAGGAAAAAGCCCTTGATCAATGTATGATCTTCGGCATAAAAAACCTCGGGTGATGGCAACTACCGATCACCAACTTCAATATAAGAAAAATATAGTTACAACTTCGGATGATAATGAGCTGAGTACAAGGATCACTATAGTTTCGAGTGTCTAAGCGTGTGAGAATTGTGTTGTGTGTTCTTCCGAATGAGGAAGAGTGTTATATATACAAGTGTAGGTGACCTATTTTAGGTAAAAAGACTAATAATCAGCTCATTACCCCTTTAGAAATAAAAGTAAATCTAGACTAAATTATCGCCCTTAAATCATGCCAAGTTTCCATATCCTTCACAACGTCCATCTCCGATTAAGCACATGCCATAGTTGTGAAGACGTGTCCTTTAATTGTGATGCTAAGAGCGGATCCTGCTAGTCATTCCTGCAAAACAACATTAAATTCAACGAAAGCAACTGTTAGCATGAGGATCCTATGATGGTCCGTGATCCTGATCCTGGGAGTCTGCTGAGGATCACTATCTGCCAAAGAAACAAGGATCACTGGTTAGGATCACATGTGAGGATCATGTATTGTAAAAATCCAGTCCTAACAATTGCCCCCAAAATATAAGGAGTTTATTGTAAATTAACGAGTTGTATTTTGTTTTGATCTTATCTCCAACGGGCAACTCCGAATAACTAGCCGTTACAACCGGACTAGCCGTCGCGATCATTACGTCACTGAAGTGACATCCCTGCAAATCATGATTATAAATAGGAGATAGGGTTGGGATCGATCCTCATTTAAATTCAAGATATCTTCTCTTTATAATCTCCATCGAAGGTTGATCAGGTATTCCCTTCCCTTATCTTCTCTTTCTTTCTTCTATTACTCTGTTTTCCACTCCCCTGTTTCTATTCTCCCGCAAGGATGTTGCTCCGAAATTCTCCTCATAAGGATCACAAGAAGAGTAGTCCCCTAAAAAGCCAAGGGATCATCAAGGACTCTCCTACTGAGAGATGCTGTTATACCGATGCTCTCATTGATAGGATCCGTCACTGTTTTCCGGCGGATACCGTTTTTAAATCTTTTTCTCCTATCGCCCTAAGTGATTTTATCTCCGACACCTGGGTGGCTTTTCCTGCAACTCCGTTCTCCATAGGATATTCGTATCCTTTTCCAGCCTTCACCCAATCTTTCTTTTCCTTAACCGGCATCTCTTATATCCAAGCTATGCCGATGATCTGGAGGGTTCTGTATACCTTCGAGAGGATCATCGAGCAGAAAGGGATTGACCTAGGGATGGCGGAGTTGGCCGAGCTTTATGATCTTACCTCGTTTGGCTCTTATCGATATTTGTTGAAACGGAAAGCTGGGGAGGATCACCCTGTTTTTAAGGTTACAAAAAATGATACAAATTGGAAGCGACGCTTCTTCTTTGTCAGAAGGGATACCATCCCTTATGGGAAGGATCTGCCCAAGGAGTGGGCCACTCATGGTAGGATAGAGGATCCTCGAAGGATCACTATCAGACTTGTCTCTTATGATGAGGATCACTAATGTCCTTTTTATCTTTTGTGCAGCTATATCCATTGCTCATCTTAAGTTAACCCCTGCCGCAAGAGAAAGAGTTTTAGCCTTTAAAAAGCTTGATCCTGAGGTTAGAAGTTTCCAAGTCACCGTCCAAGATTCACAAGAAGTATCCTCCGCATCTGCCACTATGTCAAGTAAGTATCCTTGTAAAAAGTAAGTTATATGTGAGATTGTTTGATCAATAAGGGAACTTATCTTGTTTTTTGATTGTGTAGGCGCTGGAAAGTCTGCCAAATCTGCCAAGTCTGCCTCCAAGTTTGGGATAGATGATCTCGCCAACGTCAAGTCTTCGAGGAGGAAGACTTCTGCTGCCAGTCCCTCCGCTTCAGCCCCTAAAGCACCCATTAGGGGTAAGGGAAAGAAGAGGAAGACTTCTGAAGATCTCCATGGATTTCCTCTGCTTCGCCAACAGTTTCTCGACTATGTTAATGAGGTAAGGATCACTGCCCCTGTTGGTTATCCTTCTTGAATATCCTGCTTGCATATCCTGCTTTTTTGTGGATCACCTGATCCTGAATTTACCTTATTTCTCTTTTGCAGAAACTTGCTGAGATTGAGACCTATCTTGGACATGTCGAGGATCAGGAAAGCCAAATCGCTGACCTCCAACAAATGGGCGTGTTGTAGGATCTCAAGATTGCAGATCTTGAGAAGGAACTCCGGGCTACAAAGGATGAGGCTGCTCAAAGGCTGATTGACATGGATGGCGAGAAGCAGGAGATTACCCAGGATGCCAAGGTTTCTGCAGCAATTGCTATGTACAAGATACAACTACAGATGGCTGCGGAGGCTCAGGATCCTGCCTTTGACAAAAGCACATGGGATGTTGAGGGTTGGAAGGCAAGACTGGCGGAACTGGAGGAAGAGGATGAAGCTGAGGATATCCCAATGCTGGAGGGTGGTGATGCTGACAAGGATCAGGGCGGAGAAGCTGGTGGTGATGGAGCAGCAAAGGTGTAAGCTGCATGATTGGGCGATGATGGATATTTGTGACTAGGCCGGAGCCTAATTTTTTAAGCTTGGTAGTGGTTTGTGGTTGTGGTATTTGAAACAATTGATGGTCTGTAATCTTTGAACAATAGTTTTTAGGGTTAAGGATCCTGGATCCTTTGGACAATAGGTAGGATCGCAAAAGGTGGAGGGATCCTCTGTTTGGGGGATGAAGCCTTTGTGATCCTGCCGCCTTTAATTTCCTGCACCTGCTAAGACCGCATAGACAATGGACACCCTTTGCCAACCCATGTGGACGGGCCACGTTTTGCTGGTAGAAATGTGGGTTGGCAATTTTGACAACTTTTGAAGGGTCAATCCTTTCGTTAATAAATAAAATCTTAAACTTTTGTCGCTTATCTTGTGTTATTATCCTTTTTAATTTCAATTGTTTTGACACATGTTTGTTTGAGTAAGAAAAGTTGAGCAAATTATGTTTAAGAAATTTAGGATATGATCCTGGATCAAATATCCTATAATCGAAAATTTTCAAGGTAGTTTATTTTAAGGATCATAGGTTCAGTTGTCAAAGTGCAAGGGTTGTTTAGTATAATCAAAATAGTCAAGGATCATACCTGAGGATCCAAGTTAGGATCCTAACCTTTGATCAAGATAACCATAAGTTAAATTCTAACGGATAACAAGGATTAAGGATCCTTATTCGTTTAGCTTTGAGTACCTGAAAAATGGAACATAACTTGGGACTAAGCCAATGTAAAAGATAAATTAGTAGCTGGGGACATGCCCAAAGGATAACGGAGGATGATCCCAAAGGATCACTGGGGACAAGCCCAAAGGATAACTGGGGACAAGCCCAAAGGATAACTGGGGACAAGCCCAAAGGATCGTATGTAAACTGGAGTATGGCCCTTACTGGCGACTATCCAAACTTAGTGACATGAAAATGTCAAAACCTTAGCTAACGTGAAAACGTTAGAAACCTTATGAACGGATGTATGGTACGTCTACCATTATACGTAGGATCCTGGGTATAGCCAGTACGATGAGGTTGTCAGCCCCGGAAGTGGGTACTGGTCCCAAAGACGTGAACTATATCAGGATCATCGTGCGCTGCTGGCGGAAACTGGGGATAATCCCAAGGATAACTGGGGACAAGCCCAAGGATCTGCGTTGCTTTTGAAGATCTTTGACGATATGCTGTAGATACCTGAACTATCATAACTCAAATGGTTCGTGAGAAGAGGATGAAGGATACAGGATCCTTATCCTTTGGTAAAAAGTAAGGAAATGTAAATGTTTTGAGATAAGGACATTACCAGAGTAAGGATCACTGACATCACCGGGATCCTTCGAGGATACTTCAGTGTAAGGATCACATGCTTGAAGGATCATGTTCACATAAAGTATCTCTTTAAGTGAACAGCATTCCAGGCTCTTGGTAACAAGTTTCCTTCCATAGTTAGCAATCTGTATGCCCCCTTTCCTGCTTCAGCTTCAATTAAGTAAGGGCCTTCCCACTTTGGTGCTAACTTCCCGTCAGCAGGATTAATAGTGTTTTGGAATGTTTTCCTCAACACCATATCTCCGACTTGGAACTTCCTTATCCTAACATTTTTGTTGTAAGCACCAGCCATTCTTTGTTGGTAGCTTGCCATCCTTATCCTAGCCAGATCCCTGATTTCCTCAATAGTATCCAAATCCTGAGCCAGGATTGCAGCATTTTCTTCAGGATCACGAGCACTTGTTCTAGCAGTTGGGATCACCATCTCTGTTGGGATCACTGCTTCTGCCCCAAATACTAAGGAAAAAGGTGTTTGACCAGTGGCATTCTTGGGAGTTGTTCTATCGGCCCATAGCACATAAGGTAACTCCTCTGCCCATTTTCCCTTCTTGGATCCTAGCTTCTTCTTCAGATTGTTGATGATGATCTTGTTGGATGATTCTGCTTGGCCATTGGCCTGTGGATGAACTGGTGTTGATGTTATCATCTTGATTCCCCAACTGTCACAAAAGTTAGTAGTTCTGCTTCCAATGAATTGGGAACCATTATCACATACAATTTCAGAGGGAATGCCAAATCTAGTTATAATGTTTCTTTTGATAAAGGATATAACTTCTTTTTCTCTGACTTGAGCAAAAGCTTCAGCTTCTATCCATTTAGAGAAGTAGTCAGTCATGGCAAGCATAAATACTTTTCCACCAGGTGCTTTAGGGAGCTTGCCAACTATATCCATCCCCCATCTCATGAATGGCCAAGAGGATGGTATAGGGTGTAGCAGTTCAGCTGGTTGATGAAGGATATTGCTGTGTCTTTGACAAGGATCACATTTCCTAGCATATTCTACAGCATCCCTTTTCATGGTTGGCCAGTAGTATCCTGTTCTAAGGATCCTTGAGAACAATGCCCTGCCCCCAGTGTGGTTTCCACAATCTCCTTCATGGAAGTCTCTCAATACTTCTTCAATTTCAGGATCCTCGATACATCTTAAATATGGTCCTGCAAGAGATCGTTTATACAATACATTATTTAAGATTGTGAATTGAGATACCTTAATCCTGAAAGCTTTAGGATTTTCTCCCATCGGAATCTCCCCGTATTGCAAGTATCTCATGATTGGTGAGATCCATGATCCTGAATAAGATTGAGCTTCTTCACTAGGGATTACTGCAGTATCCTCTTCTATTTCCATGGCCACCTGATTTTCAATAGCAGGAGCCAGGATATGGATGATGGGGATACTTATGTCTTCTGGAATTTTTAAGGATGATCCTAAGTTGGCCAATGCATCAGCTTCTGATGCGTGTTAGTGTATATATGTTTTTAGATGTTTATTTAAGCCCTTTTACACTTTTAGCCAAGTTTTAAATTTATAAAACACGATATTTACTAACACTAAGCACACATATGGGCAAGTGCACCCATCGTGGACGTAGTATAGTGTTGGTAAGATACCGAGGTCGTCCAAGGACACAAGAGCTTTTAATACCGGTTTATCCTCAACGTCTAATCAAATCAAAAAGTTAGAAAAATGTTTTAAACTAAGAAAAATAAAAACTAACTAAATGCTGAAAATAAAATAAATAAAAAAACAGATAGACAAGATGAATCACTTGGATCCGACACGTGTATTAGTATAACCTTTGATTATTTTCGCACTTTTGCACTTGTTTAAGAGATTATCTTAGTTATTGTAGTAGGCCCCTCTTTTGAAGGCGACGTTACCCTCAACCCAGTAGTTTGAGTCAGCAAGGATACAATCCTAAAGGGTCGGATTATTGAAAGATAATGAATTAAGTTATTAATGCAAATTATGGTAGGCCCCGCTTTTGGCGGTGACGTTACCCTCGGCTAAGTAGTCTGAGTCAGCAGGGATACAGTCCTAAATAGCCGGGTTATAGTATTAATAGTAGTTAGCTTATGAGGGGGTCAAAGAGTTTGGATCCCCGCCATCCAATACCTATGGGCATTGAAGGAGATCTTACTAAATTTGACCCAGGTCCCAAGCAGGACCTCTAAACGCTGAACAAGGGCAAGACCTTTACCAAACCGTTCCCTTAACCCCCGACCAGGTAGCCAACATACCTCCATATAGACCGTGGAGATATGAATGGTGAAAATCTTTTATTTTATATAGACAGTAAAATAATGCCAAGACACCACGGACAAACGATAAGGAAAGATCACCTTCAACATAAGTAACTAGTTATTAAAGTCATTAATACAAAACCAAATAAAAAGTGCAAAAGATTAAAAATAAAAAGTATTATACTAAACACTTGTCTTCACCAAGTGATGTAAGAGACTTAGGCAAACATGGCCTTGATTGTCAAGAACTCTTACGATCAATCTTGGATCCCGAGACGACTCACACACTCTATGATGGACAATGGATGATGGTGGTGGATGATGGTGTTATGGTGATGATGGGTGGTGGATGAAGTGTGAGAGAGGTGGTGTGCCAAGGGATGAGAGAGAATGAAACCAAGCTCCTCTATTTATAGGCTGAACAGAACGCTGGACACGGCCCCGTGTCCGCTGGACACGGCCCCGTGCCCGTCTGACATTCTCTCTCTTCATTAATTGTAATTGCGAATTACAATTAATGCGCCTGCTGTACTTTCAACACGCCCCCGTGTCCGCTGGGCACGGCCCCGTGGTGAGCAATGGAAGCTTCTACTGGTTTGTCTTTTCTGCTGCTTCCTGGGCACGCCCCCGTGTTCACTGGACACGGGGCGTGTTCAGACTTCTGTTCTCTTCTCTTTGTCTTGGGAGGTGCCGTTGAGGGTCCGGGCAGTTTACTTTTGTTCCTTTTCTTGTATTTATGGTAGAATTAGTGGTCTTTTTGCTTCTTTTGTGATTTTGAGCTCATTTCATCCTGAAAATACAAAAGGAAGACAAAAACACTCTTTTTCCAACATTAGTACTTAAAAAGGGTTAGTTTTATACCCCCACACTTGAACTTTTGCTTGTCCTCAAGCAAAACTCTTTTAATGTGGCTTACACTCCCAAATGGAATAGGTAGAAGAGAAGTTTTTTAACTTGTCCTAGAGTGTCGGGAATCCAAGGTTTGTATAGGTTATATTTTTATTTTATTTACAATCTTATTCGTCATGGCTTATTTTGAACTTTTCATAAGATAAACTACTTATTTGGGCATAGCATGCCTTATTAAAATTCCATTTATATACAAGTTCACATACCTCACGGGAGATCACTCAATCACTCGGCCGAAGGTGTATATTTAAGTGAATCGCTCGAGAGCGGCACGGATTTACATTCTCCATATGCTTGCCAAGCGATCAATCCTCCTCCTTTTTAACTTTTTACCTTTGTAAATATCAAGAGGTCTTTTGGGGTGAAGGCTTGGGTTTAAAGGTGGGTGGTTGGTTAGTGGTTAGTAAAAAGGGCGAAAATCGTAACAAGTGTCGGTTTTCGTGAAATACCTTATTTTTGGTGACATTTATTTTTGAAGTATTTCTCCAAACAAGCTTTTTGTAGCTTATGTTTGTTTTTGACTTCATTCATTTTTTTATTTTTATTTTTTATTTTTATTTTTTATTTTTTTTTTTCGTCACGTAAAGGGTATGTTATGAAAAACCGAGTTTGTTACTAAAATAAAGGTGAAAAAATGAAAAAGGTTTTTGGTGGGTAAAAAAAAAATTGTTTTGGGGGTAATGAAATGAAAAGTTTAGGCTCAAAGGGGTTTTCTAGGGGGTTTTGGGTAGGTAAAAAAAAATTGAAAAATAATGGTTTTGAAAGAAAATAGTTAGTCCTAATGCCTCCATCATTTACTTACTTGGGTTTAAGTTGGTAAGGACCGGGAATGTATCGTCGTGGCAAGTTCTAGATTTGTAAAGACCGAGCGGCTATTCACACAAGAAACGAAAAATGAGCATTTAATCTAAATATGTGTATTTTTATGCTCAATAAAGGCTCAAAACTCACTTTTTGTGGGAATGGGTTTTTAATGTGACCAAGCATATATAATCGAATTTTAGCTAGACTTGTTATACCGGTTCATAATTTTCTTATGTTAGTTCTTTTTATCACGACGCTATCGGTTGTAAGTTTGTAAAAATATAACCCTTTTATAACTTGTTATTCCCAACTTAAACTAAGACAAGTAAATAAAAATGAAAAAGTTTTTGAAAAAATTTGGGGTGTTTAGCGGTTCCAATAGAGTTTTGTGTAAGGCTTGTTTTAGGATTTTGCAAAATTCCAAGGTTTTAGCATCCCCCCCACACTTAAATTACACATTGTCCTCAATGTGTCCCAAAAATAAAGTTTTTGGTTGATTAGAATATGTAAAAGTGTGTTTAAAAACAAAGATTTGTGTTACTGGCGCTCTGGACACGGCCCCGTGTTGACCGGGCACGGCCCCGTGGTCAAGTGCCAGTAACAAAAATTATAGAATTGAAACAGAAGCCTGGACACGGGGCGTGTTCGCTGAACACGGCCCGTGTCCAGTTACCTGAACTGGGTGATTTCCTGCAGGGGGCTCAGCACGGGGCCGTGTTGGTTGGGCACGGCCCGTGTGGAGCCTTCTGTTATGGAGATTTTTGTCGGTTTGTTCTGTTCTTCTGCATGGTTCCATTTTTTCTCGTTCCCTTTTTCATCCATTACCACCACGAGTGTGATTTATTCTGCAAAAAACTAAAAGATTAAACTAAACTAAGGATAGGTCCGCGGAATGCCTCCGTGGTGCGCCACGTTTATAAGGGTCCTTGGCTAGACCCAATTCCCGGTCACACGTCTTTTGATTGGGGTGCCTTGCCTCCCAAGTTACACCGTCGGAGAGCGGCATCCAAGCTTGAGTCGATAACCTTCATGTAGTGGATCGGGTCGTCATCCTCTATTCTTTTCCCAACTCCGAACTTTACCTCATCGTCCCCATATCTCAAAGTTAGTGTCCCGTCATTCATGTCCACTACTGCTTGTGCGGTGGCAAGGAAAGGTCTCCCTAGAATAAGAGGGACCTCGGTGTCTTCCTCCATGTCGAGTATGACAAAGTCAACAGGATAAACGAATCTGCTTACCCTTACCAAGACATTCTCGATGACACCTTGCGGGAACTTGACCGATCGATCCGCGAGTTGTATGCTTATTTTTGTGGGGCTTGTGGTTCCCAAGCCAAGCCTTTTGAACATTGAAGAGGGCATGAGGTTAATGCTAGCCCCTAAGTCGGCCAAGGCATTGCGAACGGGAGATTCCCCTATTGAGCACGGAATCGTGAAACTTCCGGGATCGATCTTTTTTTCGGGTAGTTTATTGAGCACGAGGGCAGAGCATTCTTCGCCTAAATTAACTAATTGCAAATTTTCAATTTTCTTTTTATGTGTAAGGAAGTCCCTCATAAATTTAGAGTATTTGGGCATTTGGGTTAGGACTTCGATAAAAGGAATATTGACATGCAATTGTTTTAGCAAACTTTCGAATTTTGCGAATTGCTCGTTGGTTTTTTGACGAATTAACCTACCGGGGTACGGAACCCGAGGAGCCTTGGTAGGCTCTGTTGATGGGTGAGGGTCCTTCTCCTGCAGATTTGTTGGCGTTGATTCTTCCGCGGCTGGAGGTACTTCTGCAGGCCCTACGGTCCGGTTTCGTAGCGTGATGAGGTGAACTTGCGCCTTCGGGTTGGTTTCGGTATTGCTGGGTAATGCGCCTTGTGGTCTTTCGGAAAAATTTTGGGCTAGTTGATTTATTTGTTTTTCTATGTTTTGAATGCTAGCCTGTTGATTCCTAAAGTTTGATTCTAATTGTAGGAATCTTTCCGAATTTTTCTTGTCAGTGTCAGAGACGAGGCGAGATATAGTATCTTCGAGCCTTTCTCTTCCACTTTGTTGTTGAGTGAAATTTTGTGACTCATTTCTTGATTGCTGAAAGTTTGTTCGTTGTGGTTGTTGGTTACTACTATTGCCTGGCTCCCTCCAACCAAGGTTTGGGTGGTTTCGCCATCCTTGGTTGAAGGTCCCTGTTGGAGGACCCGACGGCCTAGGTCTATTATCAATGTAGTTTACCATTTCTTGTTGATCGTTCCGTTTCTTTCATGCAACTCCAATTTTCATGTGACCCACCACACCCCTCACAAGCCATAACCGAGACTGTTTTTGTCATTTCTAATTTTTTTATTTTTGAAGAAAGGGCCTCGATTTGGGCTTGTAACGAGGTGCTTTCGTCTACCTTATGGGCGCCCGGGGCGATAGTTTTATTTCCCCGGGGAGTGTGCCATTGAAAATTGGTTTGAGCAATTTCCTCAATTTGATTATATATTTCGTGTGGGCGTCGATTACCTAAAAGTCCCCCGGAGCTAGAATCAAGTGTCTGCCTAGTATGTGGCAACAAACCCATTGTAGAAAGTGGATACTTGTTGCCATATTGCGAGGCCGTGATGGGGACACTTGCGTAATAGCTCCTTGAACCTTTCCCAAGTTTCATACAAGGATTCCCCGTCCTCTTGTGAGTATGTGTTAATTTCAGCCATTAATTTAGCAGTTTTGGAAGGAGGGAAATACTTATATAGAAATTTTTGGGCTAGTTCATCCCAGGTGTTTACCGATCCAGCTGGGAGGGTGTTGAGCCAAGCTTTTGCTCGGTCTTTTAGTGAGAATGGAAACATATGAAGGCGGATGGCGTCGTTTGATGCTCCATTGATCCGAAATGTATCACATATTTCTAAGAAATTAGTTATATGTAGATGGGGATCCTCGTCCGCGAGCCCGTGAAAGGTTGCGGAGTTTTGGAGCATTTGTATCAAGTGCGGTCGAAGTTCGAAGTTATTGGCTTCGACATTCGGGGCATTGATAGCGGCGCCGAGATTACCTACGGTGGGCCGTAAGTAATCCATGAGGGTACGTTGGTCCGCCATTGGGGGTGGGTCACCCGAAACTTTTCTCTTGGTTTTTGGCTTTTAACCTTTTTCTGAGAAAGCGTTCGGGTTCTTCTAATGGTTCCTTTATGTCTTTATTGGAACTGGAGCTCATACACTACGCGAGGTTGGCGTCGGGTTCCAAGTCCTGCAATAAAAACAGAAAAGAATGTTGGTCAGAAGGTTCACCACGGCCCCGTGTCGAGCGAACACGGCCCCGTGGTCGGAGGTACAGTGGTTGTTTTTTCAGATCCCAGTTACTGGAAGTTGGACACGACCCCGTGTTGCACCGACACGGCCCCGTGGTCAGCCTTCTGTTAACTTGAAAAACAAAAACTGCCAGTAATGTTGCTGAGCACGGCCCGTGTCCGACCAGGCACGGCCCCGTGCTGAGCTCTGCAGAAGCTGAAAAATCTAAAAAAAATCCTAAAAATTAAAGAAAAATAAAAAGATGATTAGGCCGTTGATTCCTAACTTTCTTAAAATCCTTGTGTCCCCGGCAACGGCGCCAAAAACTTGATGCGTGTTAGTGTATATATGTTTTTAGATGTTTATTTAAGCCCTTTTTACACTTTTAGCCAAGTTTTAAATTTATAAAACACGATATTTACTAACACTAAGCACACATATGGGCAAGTGCACCCATCCTGGACGTAGTATAGTGTTGGTAAGATACCGAGGTCGTCCAAGGACACAAGAGCTTTTAATACCGGTTTATCCTCAACGTCTAATCAAATCAAAAAGTTAGAAAAATGTTTTAAACTAAGAAAAATAAAACTAACTAAATGCTGAAAAATAAAATAAATAAAAAAACAGATAGACAAGATGAATCACTTGGATCCGACACGTGTATTAGTATAACCTTTGATTATTTTCGCACTTTTGCACTTGTTTAAGAGATTATCTTAGTTATTGTAGTAGGCCCCTCTTTTGAAGGCGACGTTACCCTCAACCCAGTAGTTTGAGTCAGCAAGGATACAATCCTAAAGGGTCGGATTATTGAAAGATAATGAATTAAGTTATTAATGCAAATTATGGTAGGCCCCGCTTTTGGCGGTGACGTTACCCTCGGCTAAGTAGTCTGAGTCAGCAGGGATACAGTCCTAAATAGCCGGGTTATAGTATTAATAGTAGTTAGCTTATGAGGGGTCAAAGAGTTTGGATCCCCGCCATCCAATACCTATGGGCATTGAAGGAGATCTTACTAAATTTGACCCAGGTCCCAAGCAGGACCTCTAAACGCTGAACAAGGGCAAGACCTTTACCAAACCGTTCCCTTAACCCCCGACCAGGTAGCCAACATACCTCCATATAGACCGTGGAGATATGAATGGTGAAAATCTTTTATTTTATATAGACAGTAAAATAATGCCAAGACACCACGGACAAACGATAAGGAAAGATCACCTTCAACATAAGTAACTAGTTATTAAAGTCATTAATACAAAACCAAATAAAAAGTGCAAAAGATTAAAAATAAAAAGTATTATACTAAACACTTGTCTTCACCAAGTGATGTAAGAGACTTAGGCAAACATGGCCTTGATTGTCAAGAACTCTTACGATCAATCTTGGATCCCGAGACGACTCACACACTCTATGATGGACAATGGATGATGGTGGTGGATGATGGTGTTATGGTGATGATGGGTGGTGGATGAAGTGTGAGAGAGGTGGTGTGCCAAGGGATGAGAGAGAATGAAACCAAGCTCCTCTATTTATAGGCTGAACAGAACGCTGGACACGGCCCCGTGTCCGCTGGACACGGCCCCGTGCCCGTCTGACATTCTCTCTCTTCATTAATTGTAATTGCGAATTACAATTAATGCGCCTGCTGTACTTTCAACACGCCCCCGTGTCCGCTGGGCACGGCCCCGTGGTGAGCAATGGAAGCTTCTACTGGTTTGTCTTTTCTGCTGCTTCCTGGGCACGCCCCCGTGTTCACTGGACACGGGGCGTGTTCAGACTTCTGTTCTCTTCTCTTTGTCTTGGGAGGTGCCGTTGAGGGTCCGGGCAGTTTACTTTTGTTCCTTTTCTTGTATTTATGGTAGAATTAGTGGTCTTTTTGCTTCTTTTGTGATTTTGAGCTCATTTCATCCTGAAAATACAAAAGGAAGACAAAAACACTCTTTTTCCAACATTAGTACTTAAAAAGGGTTAGTTTTATGCCTTAATTGATGTGTTTTATATGTTGCATTTTACACACATCAGCTTCCGTGTTATCCTCCCTTGGTACCTGTGTTAAGCTGAAAGAAACAAAAGAGAGTGCCAATTCTTTGACTATCTCTAAATATTTGGTTAGTTTTTCACCTTTAACAGCATAGGATCCATTAAAGTGATTGGTGATCAATAATGAGTCTACATATACTTTAAGATATTTTACCCCCATATCCTTAGCAATTTGCAAGCCAGCAATTAAGGCTTCATATTCAGCCTCATTGTTAGTTGCTTGGAACTCACAGGCTATGGAGTGGGGTATTATGTCCCCCTGTGGCGATTTTAGTAGTATCCCGAGCCCTGTGCCCTTGACATTTGAGGATCCATCAGTGTGTAGTATCCAAGGATCCTTGGTCTCATCCAGCTGTTGGACCTCCAATTCTGCTTCTTTTTGTAGATCACTACTGAAATCAGCCACAAAGTCAGCTAGTGCTTGGGATTTAATGGCTGTTCTTGGCTCATATCTTATATCATGGGCACTAAGCTTTACTGCCCACTTAGCCATTCTTCCTGACATCTCTGGTTTCCTGAGGACATTCTTAATTGGAAAGTTAGTTCTAACAACAATAGTATGGGTTTCAAAATAATGCCTTAGCTTAGTTGATGCCATGATTAATGCAAGAATAAGTTTTTCGAGGTGTGAGTACCTGGATTCGGCATCAAGTAAACTCTTACTTACATAGTAGATAGGATATTGTGTACCTTCGTGATCCTTAACAAGGACAGCACTTACAGCGGTTGAGGATACCGCCAAATATAAGGATAACACATCTCCTTTTTCGGGCTTTGATAATGCTGGTGCTGAGGACATATATTCTTTAAGGGCTTGTAAAGCATTCTCATGTTTCTCAGTCCATTCAAACTTCTTGTTCTTCCTTAGGATATCGTAAAATTCTTTACATTTTTCTGAGGATTTTGATATGAACCTGTTCAGAGCTGCTATCCTGCCTGTTAGCCTTTGCACATCCTTAGCATTGGCAGGGGACTTGATGTTTACTAGTGCTTTAATTTGCTCCGGACTTGCCTCAATGCCCCTCTGAGTTACCATATATCCTAGGAATTTACCTGTCAAGGATAGACCTGCAAACTTCCTCCTTTTTTGATGGATTGGTTTGATAGACCTGTCAATGCCAAGTTTGTGAGTAATAATATCCTTAGATATACCTGTCATATCTTCATGTTTCCAAGCAAAGGTAAATTTTCTTCTTTTGAGGAAGGATATTAAGTCTTCTTTCATCTTGCCAAGGATCCCTGATCCGATATAGATTTTTGATTCAGGATCACTAGGATCCAAGAGGATTTCGTCCACATCTTGTTCTCTTGCCTCCAAGACATTCCTCGGAGGATACTGTAATTGCTATTGCTCCCTTGGCTTCGAGGTTGGCTTCATGGATGAGGTATAACAATCCTTAGCCTCCTGCTGATCACTATCGATCTTGATTATTCCCCATGGGCTAGGGAGCTTCACACATTGATGGTAGGTGGATGGGACTGCTTTCATATCATGTATCCAGGGCCTGCCAAGGATAACATTGCAACAAGATAAACAGTCAATAACGCAAAATTTTTGATAATTATGTAATCCTTCCACGTAGATTGGGAGTTTGATGTCCCCCCAGAGTTTTCTTCGTTTCTCCACTGAATCCTACAAGCACGGAGGATCTTGGTGTGATGTCTGATTCTGGGATACCCATTTTCTTCAGAACATCAAGCTGGATAATGTTCACTGAGCTTCCTCCATCGATAAGGATCCTGCGGACAAAATGGTTAGAGATGAAGAGAGTAATAACTAAACTATCATGATGAGGATCCTGAATGTTAATGCGATCATCCTCATCAAACGTTATCATCTTCCCCTCTGAGACACTTGATGTTCTAATAGGTCTTTCTCCATTATCCATTTTTGACTCCTTTGCATGCCTTTTAGCCGCCGAGAAGGATGTACCACAGATGTCTGATCCTCCGGAAATAAAGTTGATCACTTGTGCATTTGTCGGAGGTGCTGGAGCCTTTTCAGGGATCCTTTCAGGATCTTGAGTCCTTTGCTTTTTTCTTCCCAACAGTTCTTTTAGGTGCCCCTTGCTTAACAGATATCCAATCTCTTTTCTTAAAGCTATGCATTCTTCGGTTAGATGCCCGAAATCCTCATGGTATGCACACCATTTTGACTTGTCTTTAGTCCCGGATGGTTTATCATTCTTCCTGGGCCACCTAGCTTTTTCACCTAGATTCTGCATTGCAAGGATTAGTTCCTGATTATCAACGGAAAAACAATATTCTGAGATTGGAGGATAATCTTCATCATCCTCTTCTTGGTCAACAGCATGCACATTCTGGTGCTCATTTCTATGGTAGGATTTGAATTTGTTGTTCTTGAAGGAGGATCCTTGCTTCTCCTGTTTTGAGGATCCTACTTGTCTCTCCTGGATCCTCTTGTCATCCTCTAGCCGGATGAACCTGAGTGCCCGAGTTCTTACTTCATCTAGGTTCCTGCATGGTGTCATAACAAGATCATCATAGAATAATGAATCCTTAAGCAGTCCCATTTTGAAGGCTTCGACAGCCGTAGCCATATCCAAGTTGGGAATGTCCAAGGATTCTTTACTAAATTTAGTTATGTAATCCCTTAATGATTCATTATGACTTTGGGTTACTCTATATAAATCACTGGTTAATCTTTCAAATTTTCTACTACAAGAGAATTGGTTATTGAATAAATTAACTAAATTAGCAAATGAAGTAATAGAGTAAGGGGGAAGACTTAGCAGCCACTTAAGAGCTGATCCAGTAAGAGTGGATCCAAATCCTTTACATAGGCATGCTTCCTTCAGCTTTTCTGGGATAGGAATGATCTCCATCCTCTCCCTGTATTGTGCTATGTGCTCCTCTGGATCCGTTGTACCATCATACAGCTTCATAGTAGGGATATGGAACCTTTTGGGTACCTCTGCATCACAAATTGGTGGTGCAAAGCGAGATACCTTGTGGCTTCCAACTGCAATCTCTGGGATAGGTTTGACTACCCCTGGAACACTTGAGATCATATCTTTTAGCTTCTGTAATTCCCTGGCCATAGCATGATTGACACCAGTATCCTGCATGAATCCATGGTTAGTAGTAAGATGATTATTTAAAGTGTTACCTCCCATTGAGTTCAAGTTAGTGAATCCATATTGCTGGGATTCGGGGATAACGGAGGGACCAGTGGAAGCAATGGTCTGCATTGGAATGAAGTCCCCTTGATGGACATCTAGACTTCCTGTTTGCAAACTTTTTAGGGATCCTGGCATCTGGAAGGATCCTGGTATCTGGAAGGATCCTGGTATCTGGGATGATCCTGGAACGAAGGGGGATCCTTGAACCTGGGATGATCCTGGAACAAAGGAGGATCCTTGACCCTGGGATGATCCTGGAACAAAGTAGGATCCTTGAAACTGCTGTGTTCCCGGATAGGCTCCTGAATTCATGAAGGATCCCATATGCTGGGGATAGGATCCTGCCGGCTGAAAGTGTGAGCTTGATGCCTGAGTCATTGCTGTCGATCCGAGGAGCAATCCTCTTGATTCTCCCACAATTTGCACGTCTGGAATTCCCGATGGCTGAGAAGTGATCATTGGAGTATCAAAGCTCAAGGATTTGGGCATCAGTGGGGAATGATCCTCTGCCGTTCTCTTTTGTCTTTTGAGATCTCCAATTTCCCTGAGGATCCTATCATTAGTTTCATCCTGCCGCTGCATACGATCCTTCATCTGCAAAATCAAAGTAAATACATCACTAGTACTGGGAATATAGGAATTCATAGCAGAAGGAGATGGAGCTTTAGAGTTAGTAGGAGTTTGTCTCTTCTCAGCATTCTTCTGGGATCCTGCCGGTGGAGGAGGCAGAGTGTTCTGAGACGAGGTGACTGCAGACATTGCCGTGGACATGTTTTTCAATGATGAAGCCATGTAATTCTTTGAAATGATTTCGAACAAAAGGTTTTCTTATGAATGAAGCACCAATTGCCCCACGGTGGGCGCCAAACTGTTTTGGTCAAAAATCACACAAGGATAATGTAACCAAACTTTATGTAAACGGGGTATGATGCTTGGTTAATTATAAAAGTAAAGGATCACTTTTATGAGAAATATGCAAAGACACAATGATTTATACGAGGAAAAAGCCCTTGATCAATGTATGATCTCCGGCATAAAAAACCTCGGGTGATGGCAACTACCGATCACCAACTTCAATATAAGAAAAATATAGTTACAACTTCGGATGATAATGAGCTGAGTACAAGGATCACTATAGTTTCGAGTGTCTAAGCGTGTGAGAATTGTGTTGTGTGTTCTTCCGAATGAGGAAGAGTGTTATATATACAAGTGTAGGTGACCTATTTTAGGTAAAAAGACTAATAATCAGCTCATTACCCCTTTAGAAATAAAAGTAAATCTAGCCTAAATTATCGCCCTTAAATCATGCCAAGTTTCCATATCCTTCACAACGTCCATCTCCGATTAAGCACATGCCATAGTTGTGAAGACGTGTCCTTTAATTGTGATGCTAAGAGCGGATCCTGCTAGTCATTCCTGCAAAACAACATTAAATTCAACGAAAGCAACTGTTAGCATGAGGATCCTATGATGGTCCGTGATCCTGATCCTGGGAGTCTGCTGAGGATCACTATCTGCCAAAGAAACAAGGATCACTGGTTAGGATCACATGTGATGATCATGTATTGTAAAAATCCAGTCCTAACAACAGGTATATCTAAGAATATTATCACTCATAAACTTGGCATTGACAGGTCAATTAAACCAATCCATCAAAAAAGGAGGAAGTTTGCACCAGAAAGAAATGCCATTATCCAGGAAGAGGTAGAAAGATTACTACGAGCAGGTATGATTAGAGAAGTGAAGTATCCAAAATGGCTGGCTAATGTGGTTGTTATTCAAAAGAAAAATGGAAAGTGGAGGGTGTTTTGGTCAAAAATCACACAAGGATAATGCAACCAAACTTTATGTAAACGGGGTATGATGCTTGGTTTATTGAAAAAGTAAAGGATCACTTCAGTACGAAATATGCAAAGACACAATGATTTATACGAGGAAAAAGCCCTTGATCAATGTATGATCTCCGGCATAAAAAACCTCGGGTGATGGCAACTACCGATCACCAAACTTCAATATAAGAAAAATATGGTTACAACTTCGGATGATAATGAGCTGAGTACAAGGATCACTATCGTAATGTGTGTCTAAGCGTGTGAGAATTGTGTTGTGTGTTCTTCCGAATGGGGAAGAGTGTTATATATACAAGTGTAGGTGACCTATTTTAGGTAAAAATACTAATAATCAGCTCATTACCCCTTTGGAAATAAAAGTAAATCTAGCCTAAATTATCGCCCTTAAATCATGCCAAGTTTCCATATCCTTCACAACGTCCATCTCCGATTAAGCACATGCTATAGTTGTAAAGACGCGTCCTTTGATTGTGATGCTAAGAGCGGATCCTGCTAGATGTCCTGCAAAACAACATTAAATTCAATGAAAGCAACTGTTAGCACGAGGATCCTATGATGGTCCGTGATCCTGATCCTGAAACTCTGCTGAGGATCACTATCTGCCAAAGAAATAAGGATCACTGGTTAGGATCACATGTAAGGATCATGTATTATAAAAATCCAGCCCTAACAATTGCCCCCAAAATATAAGGAGTGATTTTGTAAATAAATGAGTTATATTTTGCTTTGATCTTATCTGCAACGGGCGACTCGATTAACTAGCCGTTATAACCGGACTAGCCGTTGCAACCTTTACGTCACTGAGGTGACATCCCTGCAAATCATGATTATAAATAGGAGATAGGGTTAGGATCAATCTGCATTTAAATTCAAGATATACTCCCTTTATAATCTCTACCAAAGATCGATCAGGTACTCTTTTCTCTTGTCTTTCTTCCTTCTCTTGCTCTGTTTTTCTGCTCCCCTGTTTTTATTCTGCCATGAGTATGTTGCTCCGAAATTCCCCTCAGAAGGATCACAAGAAGAGCAGTCCCCTGAAAAGCCAAGGGATCGTCAAAGACTCTCCTACTGAGAGGTGCTGCTTCACTGATGCTCATGTTGATAGGATCCTTCACTGTTTTCCGGCGGATGCTATCTTCAAGTCATTCACTTCCACCGCTTTAAGTGATTTTGTTTCCGACACCTGGGTGGCTTTTCCTGCAACTCCATTTACCATAGGATATTCATATCCTTTTCCAGCCTTCACCCAATCCTTCTTTTCCCTGACCGGCATGTCTTATATCCAAGCCATGCCGATGATCTGGAGGGTTCTGTATACCCTTGAGAGGATCATCGAGCAGGAGGGGATTGACTTAGGGATGTCGGAGCTGGCTGAGCTATATGATCTTACCACGTTTGGTTCCTGTCGATACTTGTTAAAACGGAAAGCTGGGGAGGATCACCCTGTTCTTAAGGTCACCAAGAATGATACAAATTGGAAGCGACGATTCTTCTTTGCTAGGAGGGATACCATCCCTAATGGGAAGGATCTGCCCAAGGAGTGGGCTACTCATGGTAGGATAGAGGATCCTGGAAGGATCACCATCAGACTTGTCTCTTATGATGAGGATCACTAATGTCTTTATTTGTTTATTGTGCAGCTATCTCCATCTCTTATCTGAAGCTGACACCTGCAGCAAAAGAGAGGATTTTGGCCTTCAAGAAGCTTGATCCGGAGACAAGAAGTTTTCAAGTTGCCATTCAAGATTCACAGGAAGTATCCTCCGCATCTGCCACAATGTCAAGTAAGTATCCTCATTAAAAAGTAGTTTTATGTAGGATTAGTTAAAGTACTTATCTTATTTTGATTGTGTAGGCGCTGGGAAATCTATCAAGTCCGCCTCCAAGTTTGGCATTGATGATCTTGCAAACGTTAAATCTGCAAGGAAGAAAGCTCCTGCTGCCAGTCCCTCTGCTTCAGCCCCTAAAGCTCCTATTAGGGGTAAGGGAAAGAAGAGAAAGGCTTCCGAGGATCTCCAAAGATTTCCCCTGCTCCGCCAGCAGTTTCTTGATTACGTTAACGAAGTAAGGATCATTGCCCCTGTTGGTTATCCTACTTGAATATCCTGCTCGAATATCATGCCTGTATATCCTGCCTGTTTGAGGATCATTTGTGTCTGACGTCATATCTTGTTTTTCTTGCAGAAATTTACCGAAATAGAGACTTATGTCAACCACGTTGAAGATCAGGATCGCCAAATTGCCGACCTTCAACAGATGGGTGTGCTGAAGGACCTCAAGATAGCTGATCTTGAGAAGGAGCTCCGGGCTACCAAGGATGAAGCTGTCAAAGCATTGATCAACTTCGACTACGAGAAGCGTGATATCACCCAGGATGCTAAGGTCTCTGCTGCGATAACCATGTATAAGATCCAGCTGCAGATGGCTGCGGAGGCTCAGGATCCTTCCTTCGACAGAGGCACATGGGACGTGGAAGGCTGGAAGGCTAGGCTGGCAGAGTTGGAGGATGATGATGAGGCCGAGGAGATCCCTATGCTTGAAGGTGGTGATGCTGGCAAGGATCAGGGGGAAGCAAGTGGAGCTGGTGGTGAAGATGCAGCGAAGGTTTGAGCTGCAGGATTGGGCAATGATGGAAATTTCTAGACATAGCCGGAGCCCAATTTTTAAAATTTGGTAGTGGTTTTTGTGGTTGTTGATGTTTGAAACAATTTATGATCTGTACTTAAACAATAGCCTTTAGGGTTAAGGATCCTGGATCCTTGGGACAATAGGTAGGATCGCAAATGGTGGAGGGATCCTCTGTTTGGGGGATGAAGCCTTTGTGATCCTGCCGCCTTTAATTTCCTACACCTGCTAAGACCGCACAGACAATGGACACCCTTTGCCAACCCATGTGGACGGGCCACGTTTTGCTGGTAGAAATGTGGGTTGGCAATTTTGACAACTTTTTTGAAAGGGTTTAAGATCCTTTTGTTAATAATATAACTTTAATCTTTCTGGCTTATCTCGTGTTGTTATCCTTTATTTATCCTCTTTATTTTCCAGTTGTTTTAGAAATATATTTATTAGAGTAACAAGAGTTGAGCAAACCATGTTTAATAAATTTAGGATATGATCCCAGATCAAACATCCTGACACTGAAGATTTTTGAAGCAATCAATTTCAAGGATCATAGGTTTAGTTGTCAAAGTGTAAGGGTTGTTCAGTACAATCAGAATAGTCAAGGATCATACCTGAGGATCCAAATTAGGATCCTAACCCTTAATCAAGATAACCAAAAGTGAAATTTTAACGGATAATAAGGATTAAGGATCCTTATTTGTTTAACTTCGAGAACCTGAAAAACGGAACATAACTTGGGACTAAGCCAATGTAAAAGATAAATTAATAACTGGGGACATGCCCAAAGGATAACTGGGGATGATCCCAAAGGATCACTGGGGACAAGCCCAAAGGATAACTGGGGACAAGCCCAAAGGATAACTGGGGACAAGCCCAAAGGATAACTGGGGACAAGCCCAAAGGATCACTGGGGACAAGCCCAAAGGATCGTATGTAAACTGGAGTATGGCCCTTACTGGCGACTATCCAAACTTAGTGACATGAAAATGTCAAAACCTTAGCTAACGTGAAAACGTTAGAAACCTTAGGAACGGATGTATGGTACGTCTACCATTATACGTAGGATCCTAGATATAGCCAGTACGATGAGGTTGTCAGCCCCGGAAGTGGGTACTAGTCCCAAAGACGTGAACTATATCAGGATCATCGTGCGCTGCTGGCGGAAACTGGGGATAATCCCAAGGATAACTGGGGTTGAACCCAAGGATCTGCGGTGCTTTTGAAGATCTATAGCGATATGCTGAAGATACCTGAACTATCATAACTCAAATGGTTCGTGGGAAGAGGATGAAGGATACATGATCCTTATCCTTAGGTAAAAAGTAAGGAAATGTAATAGTTTTAGGATAAGGACATTACCAGAGTAAGGATCACTGACATCACCGGGATCCTTCGAGGATACTTCAATGTAAGGATCACATGCTTGAAGGATCATGTTCACATAAAGTATTTCTTTAAGTGAACAGCATTCCAAGCTCTTGGTAACAAATTTCCTTCCATGGTTAGCAATCTGTATGCCCCCTTTCCTGCTTCAGCTTCAATCAAGTAAGGGCCTTCCCACTTTGGTGCTAACTTCCCGTCAGCAGGATTGATAGTGTTTTGGAATGCTTTTCTCAACACCATATCTCCGACTTGGAACTTCCTTATCCTAACATTTTTGTTGTAAGCACCAGCCATTCTTTGTTGGTAGCTTGCCATCCTTATCCTAGCCAGATCCCTGATTTCCTCAATAGTATCCAAATCCTGAGCCAGGGTTGTAGCATTCTCTTCAGGATCACGAGCACTCGTTCTAGCAGTTGGGATCACCATCTCTGTTGGGATCACTGCTTCTGCCCCAAATACTAAAGAGAAAGGTGTTTAACTAGTGGCATTCTTGGGAGTTGTCTTATCAGCCCATAGCACATAAGGTAACTCCTCTGCCCATTTCCCCTTCTTGGATCCTAGCTTCTTCTTCAGATTGTTGATGATGATCTTGTTGGATGATTCTGCTTGGCCATTGGCTTGTGGATGAACTGGTGTTGATGTTATCATCTTAATTCCCCAACTGTCACAAAAGTTAATGGTTCTGCTTCCAATGAATTGGGAACCATTATCACATACAATTTCAGAGGGAATGCCAAATCTAGTTATAATGTTTCTTTTGATAAAGGATATAACTTCTTTTTCTCTGACTTGAGCAAAAGCTTCAGCTTCTATCCACTTAGAGAAGTAGTCAGTCATGGAAAGCATAAATACTTTTCCACCAGGTGCTTTAGGGAGCTTGCCAACTATATCCATCCCCCATCTCATGAATGGCCAAGAGGATGGTATAGGATGTAGCAATTCGGCTGGCTGATGGAGGATATTGCTGTGTCTTTGACAAGGATCACACTTCTTAGCATATTCTACAGCATCCCTTTTCATAGTTGGCCAGTAATATCCTGTTCTAAGGATCCTTGAGAATAATGCTCTGCCCCCAGTGTGGTTTCCACAATCTCCTTCATGGAAGTCTCTCAACACTTCTTCAATTTCAGGATCCTCGATACATCTTAAATATGGTCCTGCAACAGATCGCTTATATAATACATTATTCAAAATTGTGAATTGAGATACCTTAATCCTGAAAGCTCTAGGATTTTCTCCCATCGGGATCTCCCCGTATTGCAAGTATCTCATGATTGGTGAGATCCATGATCCTGAATAAGATTGAGCTTCTTTACTAGGGATCATTGTAGTATCCTCTTCTATTTCCATGGCCACCTGATTTTCAATAGCAGGAGCCAGTATATGGATGATAGGGATACTTATATCTTCTGGAATCTTTAAGGATGATCCTAGGTTGGCCAATGCATCAGCTTCCGTGTTATCCTCCCTTGGTACCTGTGTTAAGCTGAAAGAGACAAAAGAGAGTGCCAATTTCTTGACTATCTCTAAATATTTGTTAGTTTTTCTCCTTTAACAACATAGGATCCATTAAAGTGATTGGTGATCAATAATGAGTCCACATATACTTTAAGATATTTCACCCCCATATCCTTAGCAATTTGCAAGCCAGCAATTAAGGCTTCATATTCAGCCTCATTGTTAGTTGCTTGGAACTCACAGGCTATGGAGTGGGGTATTATGTCCCCCTGTGGCGATTTTAGTAGTATCCCGAGCCCTGTGCCCTTGACATTTGAGGATCCATCAGTGTGTAGTATCCAAGGATCCTTGGTCTCATCCAGCTGTTGGACTTCCAATTCTGCTTCCTTTTGTAGATCACTACTGAAATCAGCCACAGAGTCAGCTAGTGCTTGGGATTTCATGGCTGTTCTAGGCTCGTATCTTATATCATGGGCACCAAGCTTTACTGCCCACTTAGCCATTCTTCCGGACATCTCTGGTTTCCTGAGGACATTCTTGATTGGAAAATTAGTTCTAACAACAATAGTATGGGTTTCAAAATAATGCCTTAACTTAGTTGATGCCATGATTAATGCAAGAATAAGTTTTTCGAGGTGTGAGTACCTGGATTCGGCATCAAGTAAACTCTTACTTACATAGTAGATAGGATATTGTGTACCTTCGTGATCCTTAACAAGGACAGCACTTACAGCGGTTGAGGATACCGCCAGATATAAGGATAACACATCTCCTTTTTCGGGTTTTGTTAATGCTGGTGCCGAGGACATATATTCTTTAAGGGCTTGTAAAGCATTCTCATGTTTCTCAGTCCATTCAAACTTCTTGTTCTTCCTTAGGATATCGTAAAATTCTTTACATTTTTCTGAGGATTTTGATATGAACCTCTTCAGAGCGGCTATCCTGCCTGTTAGCCTTTGCACATCCTTAGCATTGGCAGGGGACTTGATGTTCACTAGTGCTTTAATTTGCTCCGGACTTGCTTCAATGCCCCTCTGAGTTACCATATATCCTAGGAATTTACCTGCCTTAACACCAAAGTGGCATTTTGAAGGATTAAGCTTCATGTTATAGTTATCAAGGATATCAAATGCTTCTTCCAAATCCCTTAGGTGATCCTCAGCTTTCTTTGATTTGACTACCATATCATCTATGTATACTTCCATAGTTTGTCCAATTTGATCTTTGAACATCATATTCACCAGCCTTTGATATGTTGCACCTGCATTTCTTAATCCAAAAGGCATGGCAATATAACAATACAAACCGGTTGGGGTCATAAAGGCTGTATCCTCTTGGTCAGATGGTTCCATCTGAATTTGTTGGAATCCAGATGATGCATCCATAAAGGTCAACAGTTCATGCCCCGCTGTTGCATCCACCATGGAGTCAATGTGGGGTAATGGGAAAGGATCCTTGGGACATGCCTTATTCAGATCAGTGAAATCGACACATACCCTCCACTTTCCATTTTTCTTTTGGACAACGACCACATTGGCTAACCATTTTGGATATTTTACCTCTCTGATCATACCTGCTCGAAGTAGTCTCTCTACTTCTTCTTGGATAATGGCATTCCTTTCTGGTGCAAACTTCCTCCTTTTTTGATGGATTGGTTTGATAGACCTGTCAATGCCAAGTTTATGAGTTATGATATCCTTAGATATACCTGTCATATCTTCGTGCTTCCATGCAAAGGTAGACTTTCTTCTTTTGAGGAAGGATATCATGTCTTCTTTCATCTTGCCAAGGATCCCTGATCCGATATAGATTTTTGATTCAGGATCACTAGGATCCAAGAGGATTTCGTCCACATCTTGTTCCCTTGCCTCCAAGACATTCCTCGGAGGATACTGTAATTGCTATTGCTCCCTTGGCTTCGAGGTTGGCTTCATGGATGAGGTATAACAATCCTTAGCCTCCTGCTGATCACTGTCGATCTTGATTATCCCCCATGGGCTAGGGAGTTTCACACATTGATGATAGGTGGACGGGACTGCTTTCATATCATGTATCCAGGGCCTGCCAAGGATAACATTGCAACAAGATAAACAGTCAATAACACAAAATTTTTGATAATTATGTAATCCTTCCACGTAGATTGGGAGTTTGATGTCCCCCAGAGTTTTCTTCGTTTCTCCACTGAACCCTACAAGCACGGAGGATCTTGGTGTGATGTCTGATTCTGGGATACCCATTTTCTTCAGAACATCAAGCTGGATAATGTTCACTGAGCTTCCTCCGTCGATAAGGATCATGCGGACAAAATGGTTAGAGATAAAGAGAGTAATAACTAAACTATCATGATGAGGATCCTGGATGTTAATGCGATCATTCTCATCAAACGTTATCGTCTTTCCTTCCGAGACACTTGATGTTCGAATATGTCTCTCTCCATTATCCATTTTTGCTTCCTTTGCATGCCTTTTGGCCGCCGAGAAGGATGTACCACAGATGTCTGATCCTCCGGAAATAAAGTTGATCACTTGTGCATTCGCCGGAGGGGCTGGAGCCTTTTCAGGGATCCTTTCAGGATCCTGAGTCCTTTGCTTTTTTCTTCCCAACAATTCTTTTAGATGCCCCTTGCTTAACAGATATCCAATTTCTTTTCTTAAAGCTATGCATTCTTCAGTTAGATGCCCGAAATCCTCATGGTATGCACACCATTTTGACTTGTCTTTAGTCCCGGATGGTTTATCATTCTTCCTGGGCCACCTAGCTTTTTCTCCTAGATTCTGCATTGCAAGGATTAGTTCATGATTATCAACGGAAAAACAATATTCTGAGATTGGAGGATAATCTTCATCATCCTCTTCTTGGTCAACAGTATGCACATTCTGGTTGTCGTTTCTATGGTAGGATTTGAATTTATTGTTCTTGAAGGAGGATCCTTGCTTCTCCTGTTTTGAGGATCCTACTTGTCTCTCCTGGATCCTATTGTCATCCTCTAGCCGGATGAACCTGAGTGCCCGAGTTCTTACTTCATCTAGATTCCTGCATGGTGTCATAACAAGATCATCATAGAATAATGAATCCTTAAGCAGTCCCATTTTGAAGGCTTCAACAGCCGTAGCCATATCCAAGTTGGGAATGTCCAAGGATTCTTTACTGAATTTAGTTATATAATCCCTTAATGATTCATTATGACTTTGAGTTACCCTATATAAATCACTAGTTAATCTTTCAAATTTTCTACTACAAGAGAATTGGTTATTGAATAAATTAACTAAATTAGCAAATGAAGTAATAGAGTAAGGGGGAAGACTTAGCAGCCATTTAAGAGCTAATCCGGTAAGAGTGGATCCAAATCCTTTATATAGGCATGCTTCCTTTAACTTTTCCGGGATTGGATTGATCTCCATCCTCTCCCTGTATTGTGCTATGTGCTCCTCAGGATCCGTTGTACCATCATACAGCTTCATAGTAGGGATATGGAACCTTTTGGGTACCTCTGCATCACAAATTGGTGGTGCAAAACGAGACACCTTATGGCTTCCATCTGCAATCTCCGGGATAGGCTTGACTACCCCTGGAACACTTGAGATCATATCTTTTAGCTTCTGCAACTCCCTGGCCATAGCATGATTGACACCTGTATCCTGCATGAATCCATGGTTAGTGGTAAGATAATTATTTAAAGTGTTACCTCCCATTGAGTTCAAGTTAGGAATATTGGGTGTGAATCCATATTGCTGGGATTCTGGGATAACGGAGGGACCAGTGGAAGCAATTGTCTGCATTGGAATGAAGTCCCCTTGATGGACATCTAGACTTCCTGTTTGCAAACTTTTTAGGGATCCTGGCATCTGGAAGGATCCTGGTATCTGGGATGATCCTGGAACGAAGGAGGATCCTTGAACCTGGGACGATCCTGGAACAAAGAAGGATCCTTGAACCTGGGATGATCCTGGAACAAAGGAGGATCCTTGACCCTGGGATGATCCTGGAACAAAGTAGGGTCCTTGAAACTGCTGTGCTCCCGGATAGGCTCCTGAATTCATGAAGGATCCCATATGCTGGGGATAGGATCCTGCCGGCTGAAAGTGTGAGCCTGATGCCTGAGTCATTGCTGCCGATCCGAGGTGCAATCCTCTTGATTCTCCCACAATTTGCACGTCTGGGACTCCCGATGGCTGAGAAGTGATCATTGGAGTATCAAAGCTCAAGGATTTGGGCATCAGTGGGGAATGATCCTCTGCCGCTTTCTTTTGTCTTTTGAGATCTCCAATTTCCCTGAGGATCCTTTCATTAGTTTCATCCTGCCGCTACATACGATCCTTCATCTGCAAAATCAAAGTAAATACGTCACTAGTACTGGGAGTATAAGAATTCATAGCAGAAGAAGATGGAGGTTTAGAGTTAGTAGGAGTTGGTCTCTTCTCAGCATTCTTCTGGGATCCTGCCGGTGGAGGAGGCAGAGTGTTCTGAGACGAGGTGACTGCAGACATCGCCGTGGACGTGTTTTTCAATGATGAAGCCATGTAATTCTTCCAGAATGATCACCAACAGAAAAAATTTTCTTATGAATGAAGCACCAATTGCCCCACGGTGGGCGCCAAACTGTTTTGGTCAAAAATCACACAAGGATAATGCAACCAAACTTTATGTAAACGGGGTATGATGCTTGGTTTATTAAAAAAGTAAAGGATCACTTCAGTACGAAATATGCAAAGACACAATGATTTATACGAGGAAAAAGCCCTTGATCAATGTATGATCTCCGGCATAAAAAACCTCGGGTGATGGCAACTACCGATCACCAAACTTCAATATAAGAAAAATATGGTTACAACTTCGGATGATAATGAGCTGAGTACAAGGATCACTATCGTAATGTGTGTCTAAGCGTGTGAGAATTGTGTTGTGTGTTCTTCCGAATGGGGAAGAGTGTTATATATACAAGTGTAGGTGACCTATTTTAGGTAAAAAGACTAATAATCAGCTCATTACCCCTTTGGAAATAAAAGTAAATCTAGCCTAAATTATCGCCCTTAAATCATGCCAAGTTTCCATATCCTTCACAACGTCCATCTCCGATTAAGCACATGCTATAATTGTAAAGACGCGTCCTTTGATTGTGATGCTAAGAGCGGATCCTGCTAGATGTCCTGCAAAACAACATTAAATTCAATGAAAGCAACTGTTAGCACGAGGATCCTATGATGGTCCGTGATCCTGATCCTGAAACTCTACTGAGGATCACTATCTGCCAAAGAAATAAGGATCACTGGTTAGGATCACATGTAAGGATCATGTATTATAAAAATCCAGCCCTAACAGAGGGTATGTGTCGAATTCACTGATTTGAATAAGGCATGTCCCAAGGATCCTTTCCCATTACCCCACATTGACTCCATGGTGGATGCAACGGCGGGTCATGAACTGTTAACCTTTATGGATGCATCATCTGGATTCCAACAAATTCAGATGGAACCATCTGACCAAGAGGATACGGCTTTTATGACCCCAACCGGTTTATATTGTTATATTGCTATGCCATTTGGATTAAGAAATGCAGGTGCAACATATCAAAGGCTGGTGAATATGATGTTCAAAGATCAAATTGGACAAACTATGGAAGTGTACATAGACGATATGGTGGTAAAATCCAAAAAAGCTGAGGATCACCTAAGGGACTTGGAGGAAGCATTTGATATCCTTGATAATTATAACATGAAGCTTAATCCTTCAAAATGTCACTTTGGTGTTAAAGCAGGTAAATTCTTAGGATATATGGTAACCCAGAGGGGCATTGAAGCAAGCCCAGAACAAATCAAAGCATTGGTGAATATCAAATCCCCTGCCAACGCTAAGGATGTGCAAAGGCTAACAGGCAGGATAGCAGCTCTAAACAGATTTATATCCAAATCCTCAGAAAAGTGTAAAGAATTCTATGATATCCTAAGAAAGAACAAGAAATTCGAATGGATTGAAAAGCATGAGAATGCTTTACAAGCTCTAAAAGAATACATGTCCTCAGCTCCAGCATTGATGAAACCAGAAAAAGGAGATGTATTATCCTTATACCTTGCGGTATCCTCAAAAGCAGTAAGTGCAGTCCTTGTTAAGGATCATGAAGGTACACAATATCCTGTCTATTACGTAAGTAAGAGTTTACTTGATGCTGAATCCAGGTATTCACACCTTGAAAAACTTATTCTTGCACTAATTATGGCATCTACTAAACTAAGACATTATTTTGAAACCCATGTTATTGTTGTTAGAACTAATTTTCCAATTAAGAATGTCCTCAGGAAACCAGAGATGTCCGGAAGGATGGCTAAGTGGGCAGTAAAGCTTAGTGCCCATGATATAAGATATGAGCCTAGAACAGCCATCAAATCCCAAGCATTAGCAGACTTTGTGGCTGATTTCAGTAGTGATTTACAAAAGGAAGCCGAATTAGAAGTCCAGCAGCTGGATGAAACCAAGGATCCTTGGATACTACATACTGACGGATCCTCAAATGTTAAAGGCACGAGGCTTGGTATACTACTAAAATCGCCACAGGGGGACATAATACCCCACTCCATAGCTTGTGAGTTCCAAGACACTAATAATGAGGCTGAATATGAAGCCTTAATCGCTGGTTTGCAAATTGCTAAGCATATGGGGATCAGGTATCTTGAGGTATACGTGGATTCATTGTTAATCACTAATCACTTTAATAGATCCTATGCTGTTAAAGGTGAAAAACTAACCAAATATTTAGAGATAGTCAAAGAATTGGCACTCTCCTTTGCTTCCTTCAGTTTGACACAGGTACCAAGGGAAGAAAATACAGAAGCTGATGCATTGGCCAATCTAGGATCATCTTTGAAGATCCCAGAGGATATAAGTATCCCCATCATCCATATCCTGGCTCCTGCTATTGAAAATCAGGTGGCCATGGAAATAGAAGAGGATTCTGCAATGATCCCTAGTGAGGATACTCAATCTTGTTCAGGATCATGGATCTCACCAATCATGAGATACTTACAACACGGAGAGATTCCTATGGGAGAAAATCCTAGGGCTTTCAGAATTAAGGTATCTCAATTCACAATCTTAAATAACATGCTGTATAAGCGATCTCTTGCAGGACCATATTTAAGATGCATCGAGGATCCTGAAGTTCAAGAAGTGTTAAAAGATTTCCATGAAGGAGACTGTGGAAACCACACTGGGGGCAGGGCATTGTTCTCAAGGATCTTAAGGACAGGATACTACTGGCCAACTATGAAAAAGGGATGCTGTGGAGTATGCTAAGAAGTGTGATCCTTGTCAAAGACACAGCAATATCCTTCATCAGCCAGCTGAATTTCTACATCCTATACCATCCTCTTGGCCATTCATGAGATGGGGGATGGATATAGTTGGCAAGCTCCCTAAAGCACCTGGTGGAAAAGTATTCATGCTTGCTATGACTGACTACTTCTCCAAGTGGATAGAGGCTGAAGCTTTTGCCCAAGTTAGAGAAAAGGAAGTTATATCCTTTATTAAGAGAAACATTATAACTAGATTTGGCATTCCTTCTGAAATTGTATGCGATAATGGTTCCCAATTTATTAGGAGCAGAACTACTAACTTTTGTGACAGCTAGGGGATTAAGATGATAACATCAACACCAGTCCACCCACAGGCCAATGGTCAAGCAGAATCATCCAACAAGATCATCATCAACAATCTGAAGAAGAAACTTGGATCCAAGAAGTGGAAATGGTCAGAGGAATTGCCTTATGTGCTTTGGGCTGATAGGACAACTCCCAAGAATCCTACTGGTCAAACACCCTTCTCTTTGGTATTTGGGGTAGAATCAGTGATCCCAACAGAAATGGTGGTTCCAACTGCTAGAACAAGTACCCGTGATCCTGAGGAGAATGATGCAAACCTGGCTCAAGACTTGGATACTATTGAGGAAATCAGGGATCTGGCTAGGATAAGGATGGCTAGCTACCAACAAAGAATGGCTGGTGCTTACAACAAAAATGTTAGGATAAGGAAATTCCAAGTTAGGGATATGGTATTGTGAAAAGCATTCCAAAATACCACCAATCCTGCTGATGGGAAATTGGCACCAAAATGGGAAGGCCCTTATTTGATCGAAGCCGAAGCAGGAAAGGGGGCATATAGATTGCTTACCATGGAAGGTAATCTGTTACCAAGAGCCTGGAATGCTGTCCACTTGAAGAAATATTTCATGTGAGCAGGATCCTTCTGGCATATATGATCCTTACATTGAAAGTATCCTTCAAGGATCCCTGAAGCATCAATGATCCTTACTCTGGTAATGTCCTAAGCTCGAACTCTTATTTACATATTTTCTTATTTAAGGATAAGGATCATGTATCCTTCATCCTTCTCTTACGAGATTTTGAGTTCTGATAGTCCAGGTATCCTTAGCATATTGTCGACAATCTTCAGAAGCAACTCAGATCCTTGGGTTCAACCCCAGTTATTTGGGCTTGTCCCCAGTTATCCTTGGGCTTGTCCCCAGTTTCGCCTGTAGCGCACGATGATCCTGGTATAGTTCACGTCTTTGGGACCAGTACTCGCTTTAGGGGCTGATAATTCCATCGTACTGGCTATACCTAGGATCCTACGTATAATGGTAGACGTACCATACATCCGTTCCTAAGGTTTCTAACGTTTTCACGTTAGCTAAGGTTTTGGCATTTTCATGTCACTAAGTTTGGATAGTCGCCAGTGAGGGCCATACTCCAGTTTACACACGATCCTTGGGCTTGTCCCCAGTTATCCTTGGGCTTGTCCCCAGTTATCCTTTGGGCTTGTCCTCGGTTACTAACTTATCTTTTATATTGGCTTAGTCCCAAGTTATATTCTATTTTTCAGGTTTTCAAAGTTAAACAATTAAGGATCCTCAATCCTTATTATCCATTAAAGTTTTTCTTATGGTTATCCTGATTAAAGGTTAGGATCCTAACTTGGATCCCCAGGTATGATCCTTAACTAATTTTTAATTTCATTCATTATTCATTTGAATAACCCTTAGACCTTGACAACTGAACCTATGATCCTTAAAACGAACCACCTTTTTGGAAGTTTTCAACTATAGGATACTTGATCCTGGATCGTATCCTAAATTTCTTAAACATAATCTGCTTAACTTTTCTTACTCAGACATATATATATCAAAACAATTGGAAGTTAAAAGGATAAACAAGGATAACAACACAAGATAAGCCAAAAAGATTAGAGTTATTTTATTTACAAAAGTTTAAACCCTTCAAAGTTATCAAAATTGCCAACCCACGTTTCTACCAGCAAAACGTGGCCCGTCCACATGGGTTGGCAAAGGGTGTCCATTGTTTATGCGGTTATAGCAAGTGCAGGAAATTAAAGGCGGCAGGATCACAATGGCTTCATCCCCCAAACAGAGGATCCCTCCACCATATGTAATCCTACCTATTGTTCACAGGATCCTAGATCCTCAACCCTAAACCTATTGTTCAAATACAGACCATAATTGTTTTAAAACATCACAACCACCAAACAAAAAAAAATTGGGCTCCGGCTAAGTCTCGAAATTTCCATCATGCCCAATCCTGCAGCTCAATCCTTCGCTGCACCATCACCACCGGCTCCACTTGCCTCTCCACCATGATCCTCGCCAGCGCCTCCACCCTCAAGCATCGGGATCTCCTCAGCCTCTTCATCATCCTCCAGCTCTGCCAGCCTCGCCTTCCAGCCCTCCACGTCCCATGTGCCCCTGTCGAAAGCAGGATCCTGAGCCTCCATAGCCATTTGCAGCTGGATCTTGTACATTGCTATTGCAGCAGAGACCTTGGCATCTTGGGTGATCTCATGCTTCTCATAGTCAAAGTTGATCAGCATTTTGGCAGCATCATCCTTAGTGGCTCGGAGCTCCTTCTCAAGATCAGCTATCTTGAGATCCTTCAACACAGCAACTTGTTGGAGGTCAGCAATCTGGCGGTCCTGATCCTCGACGTGGCCAACATACGTCTCTATCTCAGCAAATTTCTGCAAGGAAGACAAGGCATAACATCAGAAACAAGTGATCCTCAAAATTGTCAGGATACACAAACAGGGGCAGTGATCCTTACCTCGTTGAAGTAGTCCAGAAACTGTTGGCGGAGCAGGGGCAGACCTTGAAGATCCTCGGCTTCAGAGGCCTTTCTCTTCTTGCTTCCTTTTCCCCTAATAGGTGCTTCAGGGGCCGAAGCACTTGGGCTAGCAGGAGTCTTCTTCCTTGAAGATTTGACATTAGTAAGATCAGCAATACCGAACTTCGAAGCAGACTTAGAGGATTTTCCAGCACCTACACAACCAAAATAAGATAATTATTTTAACTTAATTCAAATTCCCACATAGAATTACTTCTTAATAAGGATACTTACTTGACATTGTGGCAGAGGCAGAGGATACTTCCTGAGAATCCTGGGTGGTAACCTGGAAAGTTCTTATTTCAGGATCAAGCTTCTTAAAGGCCAGGAGTCTCTCTTTTGCAGCCGGAGTTAACCTAAGATGAGAAACGGATATAGCTGCACAATAAGGAAACAGAAAAAAGTCAGTGATCCTTATGCTAAGGTTTAAGTTCTATGGTGATCCTTCCAGGATCCTCTATCCTACCATGGGTAGCCCACTTCGTGGGCAAATCCTTCCCATCAGGGATGGTATCTCTCCTCACAAAAAAGAACCGCCGCTTCCAGTTCATGTCATTTTTGGTAACTTTGAGAACAGGGTGCTCCTCTCCAGCTTTTCGTTTGAATAAGTATCGGTGGGATCCAAAAGTTGTAAGATCATACATCTCAGCCAACTCCGCCATACCCAGATCAATTCCTTCTTGTTCGATGATCCTCTCAAGGGTGTATAAAACCCTCCAGATCATCGGCATAGCTTGGATATAGCAGATGCCGGTAAGAGAGAAAAAGGACTCAGTGAACTGAGGGAACGGATACGAGTATCCTATCATGAAAGGAGTGACCGGGAAAGCAACCCAAGTCTCAGAGATGTAATCACTCAAAGCGGTGGGGCTAAAAGACTTAAAGAGGGTATTCGCCGGAAAACAATGACGGATTTTGTCAATTTGAGAATCAGTAAAACAACACCTCTCGGTGGGGGAATCCTTGATGATCCCTTAACCCTTCAAGGGGCTATTATTCTTAGGATCCTTGCTGGGAGAGTTCCGGAGCAGCATTTTTTTTGACAGAATGGTAGAAAGATAAAGAAAACAGAGCAAGAGAAGAGAGAAGATAAAGGGGAATACCTGTTCAATCCTCTGGTCGCGATTATAAAGGGAAGAGTTCTTGAATTTAAATGCAAATGATCCTATCCCTATTTCTATTTATAATGATGATTTGTGCAGGGCTGTCATCTCCATGACGTCAGATCGCAACGGATAGTTCATTCTTAACGGCTATATATCCGTTGAGTTAGTTATAGATAAGATCCGGCAAAATATAACTCGTTAATATTACATAATTACTCCTTATATTTTGGGGGCAATTGTTAGGGCAGGATTTTAATGACCTATGATCCTTACATGATATCCTAACAAGTGATCCTTGTTTCTTTGGCAGATAGTGATCCTCAGAAGAGCTTCAGGATCAGGATCATGGATCATCCTAAGGATCCTCATACTAACAATTGTTCTCTTTGAATTTCATGTTGTTTTGCAGGAATTACGAGTTGGACCTGGTCTTAGCAACGTTATCAAGGAATCTGTCACGCTAATTTCGCACATGCATAACCAAAAATGGACGTTATGGAGAATAAGGAAACTTAGCACAAATTACGGGCATTTAGTTAGGCTAAATTTACTTCTATTCCTAAAGGGGTAACGAGCTAGTAGTTAGGTGACTTGCCTAAAATACGACCACACACACTTATATAAAGGGCACTCTTCAGCATTTGGAAGACACAACACATTTCTCACACGCTTTAGCATACGATACTATAGTGATCCTTGTACCTAGCTCGTTACCATCCGAAGTTGTAAACATTGTTTGTTATATTGAAGTTTGGTGATCGGTAGTTTCCATCACCCGAGGTTTTTTATGCCGGAGATCATTCATTGATCAAGGGCTTTTTCCTCATATAAATCCTTGTGTCACTTGTGCAATTTTCATTTAAGTGATCCTTATCTTTGTTCATCATACCAAGCATCATTCCCCGTTTACAAAGAGTTTGGTTGCATTATCCTTGTGTGATTTTTGACCAAAACACTTGCAGTATCAGGAAATGCAGTAAGTGCTGTCCTTGTAAAGGATCATCAAGGTCAGCAGTATCCTGTTTATTATGTTAGTAAAAGTTTGTTAGACGCTGAAACTAGGTATTCTCACCTAGAAAAGTTAATATTAGCCCTAGTTATGGCATCAACAAAGCTTAGACATTACTTTGAGACACATAGGATTCATGTTAAAACTAATTATCCTGTTAAAAATGTGCTTAGGAAACCAGAAATGTCCGGTAGAATGGCTAAATGGTCAGTGAAACTGAGTGATTATGATTTAGTATATGAGCCTAGAAATGCCATAAAGTCTTAGGCTTTAGCTGACTTTGTGGCTGATTTCAGTAGTGACATTCAAAATGAAGTAGATTTAGAAGTACAACAGCTAGGAGAAAACTTAGAATGTTGGACATTGTATACTGATGGTGCATCTAATGTAAGAGGTGTAGGTCTAGGAATACTACTAAAATCGCCACAGGGGGACATATTACCCCAGGCTATTAGGTGTGAATTTCCTGCTACTAATAATGAGGCAGAATATGAGGCTTTAATTGCAGGATTAGAACTGGCTAAAAATATGGATATTAAGAATTTGCAAGTATATGTTGATTCTTTATTAATCACTAATCATTTTAATGGAACCTACGCAGTTAAGGGAGAGAAGTTAATCGAGTATCTTGAGATTCTTAAAAAATTAGCAGGATATTTCGATATTTTCACACTTGAACAGGTACCAAGAGAGGATAATGCTGAAGCTGAGGCCTTGGCGAATCTGGGATCATGGGCCAGGATACCGGAAGGAACCCGAATACCAATATTACATATCCTGTATCCTGCGACGAATCCTCAGGATAAGGAAGTAATAAGTATTCAGGATCCTGAGGACAAGTATCCCGACAAGGATCCTAAGTCCTGGACGGCTCCAATCACAAGATATCTCAAGGATGGACATATCCCCAAAGATGAGAATCCTAAGGCCTTTAGGATGAAGGTTTCACGATTTACTAAACTAAGCATAAACTAAGCCACAAAAGGTTAGGCACACTTACAGAAGCTTGGTGCACGACTAAGGATGTTAGGAGAATACTTGAGAGCTCCAGAAATGATCAGAAGGCAGGTTTGAGGTGTGTTTCACAATGGAACACTACCATGCCTTTTATAGTGAAAAACTTAGCTCAAGATCATTACAACTCACTCTAGGATTGCTCATGGATGATCAGCAGGTGTCCTAAGGTGCTAGGGGACATGTAGAGGGCGCCCATGCTTCAATTAATGCCTAAATGATCGTTCACAAGCTTAAGCATTGAATCTGTCCAAGAATTCTGCATCTGGGACTCGTACGCGGCCCGCATTAGGATTCAGGCCACTTGGACTTGGACGTGGGCCGCATGAATCCTAAAGTCAGTAAACAAATCTTCAACTGGCGCACGGCCCGCATTAGCTCAACCATATCCTTAACGCGGCCCGCCTGAGGGTTGATTTCCAAGATTTTCAAATCTTTTGTAATGATTAACCTGACCTTTCGGTTTCGAAGGGGTAACTTTGCGATTTGGCCCTCGATTTATTACAATTAAGGGCCTCGTGACTTTTACCCGCATTGTTAAGTCCCCGGTTAGTTTAATTACTATTCGAAAAGCCTTAACTTTTATTGTTTACGCTTTTAACCCCTCACATACGAATTTGATCATAACTTTCTCGTTTTAAAACGGAACTTCGCGAAATTTATATAGTATATTCTAGTGAGCGTATTCTACTGCTACAAAGCCTTGGGTTCGTCAAAGGGTCAGTCAGAGGTATAAATTAAACATGTTGACACAATTAACCCCTGTAGCTTGTAATCTCTCACTTTCTCCCGCGTTTCGCTCCGTACGATCCATGATTTATTCGTTTGAAGGTACGAGCATCATTTAGGGTTACTATACAGTATATTTACCCCTCGTTGACATTTTTAACCCTCGAATTTACATACTTTCAAGGTTTGTCAACTTTAGTCCTTTATTTAATATTTAATGCCACCTGTAAACTCATGACACGTGTTAACACATTATTGGACACAAAATTTCAAGGTGTTACACGTACCTTTGTGATTGGTCAGGGTGATGCAAGGAACGATCCCAATGTGGTGATGGGTAAGTTTCTACTGGATGACTTTTATGTTACTGTTTTATTCAAATCAGGTACCGATACTAGTTACGTGTCCTTAAAAGTTAGCCAAAGGCTTAAGTGCACCCCAACACTTTTGACCACCAAACACCTGGTAGAACTAGCAAACGGTAACAGTTTAGAGGCCACGCACATAGTTAAGGGTTGTAATCCGTCCTTGCTGAACAGATCCTTTTCTATCGACCTCATTCCTATTGTTCTGGGTAGTTCGACATTGTTATAGGGATGGATTGGTTATCTCACCAGCAAGCGGAAATTCTTCGCAACGAGAAGATTGTCCGCATCCCTCGTTCTGGTGAGGAACCTCTCGTGATTCGTGGCAACAAGAATGGTGCTGTTGTGGGCATCACCTCTTTTCTTAGGGCCTAGAAATGTTTGCGCAAGGGCCACACTGCTGTTCTAGCTCTCGTTTCTGATACCTCCTCAGAAGAAAGGAAGATAGAAGACATATCTATTGTAGGTGATTTTCCTGAGGTATTTCCTGAGGAATTACCTGGTCTCCTACCTCATCGACAAGTCGAGTTTCAAATCGAGCTAGCTCCTGGAGCAGCGCCCACAGCTCGAGCGCCTTATCGTCTAGCTCCATCAGAGCTTGAAGAACTGTCCATGCAACTACAAGAACTCTTGGACAAGGGTTTTATTCGCCCTAGCTCTTCACCTTGGGGAGCTCCGGTGTTATTCGTGAAGAAGAAAGATGGTACCTTCAGAATGTGTATTGACTACCGCGAACTCAACAAGGTGACCGTGAAGAATCGTTATTGTTATGGGCCATTTTCTGAGCCTATATATCCTGACTAATATCTTTCTTTTGACTGTTTGTTTGTGATCAGGATACTGAATCAGGATATTGGTAACATCCTGGGCGATATCCTGGTGTTAACTTAATAATCCACGTGCAGGTAAGAGGCTACAAGTCACTAACGGTCAGATGGACTTCTTCTCCTCAAGACTCGGGCATATCTGTTATATGAGAGACGTTGAACCCGAAAGACCATGTCTACAACGTTCGAGTGGGGAATATTCGCCGGATCCCGGTTATTTAGGATAGTTTGTTGCATTTATTTTACTATAAATAGATGGGGGCGGATCAGATTAAGGCACACAATCTTTCACACACACTCTCGAACACTTTTGCTCTCTAGCTTTCAGCAGTCACTACACACAAACACTTGTAATCGAATTACATTGTAACACTTAGTTGATCCGCACCACATCCTGCACTGTATCCTGATATTTGAAGCAATAGAAGAACAAGGCAGCTGCGATTGTCAGCTCCCGAGGTTTTGTGCCGACGATCTAGATTGATCAAGGGCTTTCCTCGTACATCACGTGTCAACCTTTACTTTTTTGCTCATTGTTTGATCATAGATACAGCTCTATATCCTGAGCCATATCCTGAAACTGTTTTAGCAAATAACTTAACTTGAATATTTTTCACACATATTTCTAGCACACTACCTCACTTAACTAATTTGATCACTTAATTACTTCGGTAATTTTTGACCAAAACAATTTGGCGCCCACCGTGGGGCAAGTGGTGCTATTTCTACTAAAAACTTTTGCAAAATCATTACTTGGTTTTCTATTTTCAAAAATTTTTGCTACACTATTTTCAATGGCCTCGAGATCAAGCATGAGCTCCTCCACTGTGTCTGCTACGGCTTCTGCTACTACTGGTTCGGTGCTTCCACCACCTCCTCCGAGGATGCCCGCTCCTTCACAACCTCAGGATGTTATCCCTACTCGGAGTATCCAAGGATCTGCTCCCGTTTTAGCTTCTAATGATGAAATTTTAACCTTATTCAGAAGTGTGCAGGAACAAATGAGGCAGCAACAGGAAACAAACCAAATGCTGTTAAGGGAAATACAACTCTTAAAATCTGGTTCGAGCAGATCCACTGAAGATATCGTCACTCCTCTATAGCCCAGGGCTTTGAACTTCAGTTCTGCAGTTTACACTGAGGATAATCGGGGAAATATTGTGCCTAGCCATCCCCAGAATCCTACTCCTGAGATGCCCTCTTCGGTTAGAGTGTCAACTATGAGGAGCTCAGGATATGCTTCAGGATATGGCCAAAATCCTCAGATTGGTAACGTGTCTAATAATAATAATACTCTTGCCACTAACAGTGTTGGATCTTTGCAGGATACATGTGTGACATCAACATTATCTAGGGAGCTTCAGAAGCTAAAGGATATGATATCCAGTGTACCTGGGGTGGTTCAGCCGATCCCTGAAGTATCCCAGGATAGCCACAGGATATCTCAGTTTGTGCATCCCATTTGTGATGCTGAAATCCCGAAAAGATTCCAAACTCCCAACATGAAGCTTTATGATGGAACCACAGATCCTGAGGAGCATATCGCCCAGTATAGGGAACGCATGGAAATCAACCCTATCCCTCCAGAACTTAAGGAAGCATGCTTATGCAAGGGTTTCGGCTCTACCCTAACAGGATCAGCCTTAAAATGGCTGTTAAACGTTCCTCCTCACTCAATTACTTCTTTTGCTCATTTGGTTAACTTATTTAATAGTCAATTTTCTTGCAGCCGGAGTTTTGAGAAATTAACCAGTGACCTTTACAGGATAACTCAAGGACCTCAGGAATCCTTGAGGGACTATGTGAATAAGTTTAGCCGGGAATCCTTGGATATCCCGCACCTTGATGTCACAACAGCTGTGCAGGCTTTCAAGATGGGATTGCAGAAAGATTCCCAGTTTTACCAGGATCTTGTTATGAATCCCTGCAGAAACCTGGATGAAGCTCGTAACAGGGCATTGAGATATATCAGGCTGGAGGATGATAAGAAAATGTAAGAGAGGATGAATGCATCCTCAACATATGAGTCAACTAACAGGAAGTCAGAATCCTCGTACAAACCATACCGCTCTAAGCCGTATGGTAGAAATGATAACAAGAAAGTGAATGCTGTTGAAGACGAGGATCCTAAGGAGTATCCTGAGTTATCTGAATATTGTTTTTCTGTTAATATACATGAACTAATGTATGCTATGTAGGGTTTAGGAGACAAAGCCAGGTGGCCTCGGAAGAATCAACAAAAGGCTGATTGGAAGGATAAGTCCAAATGGTGTGCCTTCCATGAAGATTTCGGACATGTTACGGAGGATTGCATTGCTCTAAGGAAGGAAATAAGCTATCTCTTGAGCAAAGGTTATCTGAAGGATCTCCTGGGAAGAAAGAAAAACAAGGGTCAGGATACTGAGAAGGATCCTGAACGTGCAGCACCACCTTCTGCGGATGCCAAGATAATCAACTTTATTTCAGGAGGATCCGACATTTGTGGAACTTCATGTTCGGCGGCCAAGAGACATGCAAAGGAGGCTAAAGCCGAAAGAGGGGAGAGACCAACCAGGATGGCAACCCTCACAGCTGATAAAGTGATCACTTTTGATAGCGATGACAGGGATACTGTCCAGGATCCTCACCATGATGCTCTGGTAATAACATTATATGTGGCTAACCATTTTGTACGCAGGATATTGGTGGATAATGGAAGCTCCGTCAACATAGTCCAATTAGAGACGTTGAAGAGGATGAATGTATCCCCAATGGATATTACTTCAAAATCCACTGTACTCGTTGGCTTCAGTGGAGAAGCTAGGAATACCATGGGAGAGATTAAATTACCAGTATATGTTGAAGGGGTCAATTCGATACAACGCTTCTGTGTGATGGACTCCCTATTCTGCTATAATATTATATTGGGCAGGCCATGGATCCATGATATGAAAGTTGTGCCATCGACTTATCATCAATGCATCAAAATCCCTACACCTTGGGGGGTTGTCAAAGTAGACAGTGATCAGCAGGAAGCAAAGGAGTGTTACTCATCCTCCATGAAATCCTCTACCAAGCCTAATGTAGCATAGAAATTAAAGATACGGGCCCAGGATATTGCGAAAGCTTCGGAGCAGGATGTGAAAAAAGTTATCCTGGATCAGGATAATCCGGATATCTCGGTGCTCGTAGGGACCAATATCCCTCAGGATATTGAGCATCAACTGACTAACTTTTTGAAATGCAGGATGTCAACATTCGCGTGGAAGCACGAGGATATGACAGGTATTTCCAAGGATGTTATAACACACAAGCTTGGTATTGACAGGTCATTTAAGCCTGTCCAGCAGAAAAGAAGGAAATTTGCTCCGGAACGAAATACAATTATTCAAGAAGAAGTAGACAGGTTATTGAAGTCGAAAATGATCAGAGAAGTTAAATTCCCAAGATGGCTGGCAAATGTAGTCGTGGTACAGAAGAAAAATGGGAAATGGAGAGTCTGTGTAGATTACACGGACTTGAACAAGGCTTGTCCTAAAGACCCATTTCCTCTTCCTCATATTGATGCAATGGTAGATGCTACCGCCGACCACGAGATGTTAACCTTCATGGATGCATCCTCAGGATTTCAGCAGATTCAAATGGAGCCTTCGGACCAGGAGGATACTGCCTTCATGACACCAACAGGTATTTATTGCTATACTGCTATGCCTTTCGGTTTGAAAAATGCAGGTGCAACATACCAAAGATTGGTGAACATGATGTTCAAAGATAAGCTGGGGGACACAATGGAGGTATACATCGATGATAAGGTGGTGAAATCTAAAAAAGCTGAGGATCACCTCCAGGATATCAAGGGAGCATTTGATATCCTGGATCAGTATAACATGAAGCTGAATCCTGCTAAGTTCCATTTCGGAGTGGGGGCAGGAAAGTTTCTAGGATATATGGTAACCAAAAGAGGAATAGAGGCAAGCCCGGAGCAGATCAAAGCCATGTTGAATATCAAATCACCTTCAAATATGAAGGATGTTCAACGGTTGACAGGCCGAGTAGCATCATTGAATAGATTTATCTCAAGATCCTCAGAAAAATGCAAGGAGTCTTATGATATCCTGAAGAAAAATAAGAACTTTGAATGGGGGGAGAAGCATGAAGCAGCCTTGCAGGATTTGAAGCAGTATCTTTCAACCGCACCTCTACTGATGAAGCCTGAGGATGGTGAACCGTTATCCCTGTATCTTGCTGTTAGGGCAGGATTTTAATGACCTATGATCCTTACATGATATCCTAACAAGTGATCCTTGTTTCTTTGGCAGATAGTGATCCTCAGAAGAGCTTCAGGATCAGGATCATGGATCATCCTAAGGATCCTCATACTAACAATTGTTCTCTTTGAATTTCATGTTGTTTTGCAGGAATTACGAGTTGGACCTGGTCTTAGCAACGTTATCAAGGAATCTGCCACGCAAATTTCGCACATGCATAACCAAAAATGGACGTTATGGAGAATAAGGAAACTTAGCACAAATTACGGGCATTTAGTTAGGCTAAATTTACTTCTATTCCTAAAGGGGTAACGAGCTAGTAGTTAGGTGACTTGCCTAAAATACGACCACACACACTTATATAAAGGGCACTCTTCAGCATTTGGAAGACACAACACATTTCTCACACGCTTTAGCATACGATACTATAGTGATCCTTGTACCTAGCTCGTTACCATCCGAAGTTGTAAACATTGTTTGTTATATTGAAGTTTGGTGATCGGTAGTTTCCATCACCCGAGGTTTTTTATGCCGGAGATCATTCATTGATCAAGGGCTTTTTCCTCATATAAATCCTTGTGTCACTTGTGCAATTTTCATTTAATTGATCCTTATCTTTGTTCATCATACCAAGCATCATTCCCCGTTTACAAAGAGTTTGGTTGCATTATCCTTGTGTGATTTTTAACCAAAACAGTTTGGCGCCCACCGTGGGGCAATTGGTGCTTCATTCATAAGAAAGTTTTTCTGTTGGTGATCATTCCGGAGTGTTGCATGGCTTCATCGTTGAAGAATGCCTCCACAGTGATGTCTGCAGTCAATTCATCTAATGGCATTCCACCTTTGCCTCCACCACCAGCTGGATCTCAGAAAAATGCTGAGAAGAGACCAACTCCTATCTTCTCTAAACCTTCATCTTCTTCTGCTCTAACTTCTTCTGCTCCCAATACTAGTGATATATTTACTTTGATTTTGCAAATGAGGGATCGTATGCAGCAGCAGGATGAAACTAATGACAGGATCCTCAAAGAAATCGGAGATCTCAAAAGGCAAAAGAAAACGGCAGAGGATCATTCCCCACTAATGCCCAAATCTTTGAATTTTGATACTCCGATGATTACTTCTCAGCCATCAGAGGTCCCAGACATTCAACATATGGGTGGATCAAGAGGAGTGCATTTCGGCCCGACAACAGCGACTCAGGCATCAGGATCATATTTCCAGCTGGCAGGATCCTATACTCAGCATATGGGATCCTTCATGAACTCAGGATCCTCCTTCGTTCCAGGATCATCCCAGGTTCAGGGATCCTCCTTCGTTCTAGGATCATCCCAGGTTCAAGGATCCTCCTTCATTCCAGGATCATCCCAGGTTCAAGGATCCTCCTTTGTTCCAGGATCATCCCATGTTCAGGGATCCCTTCAGATACCAGGATCCTTGAAGAATTTGCAAACAGGAAGTCCAGATGTCCATCAAGGAGATTTTATTCCAATGCAGACCATTGCTTCCACTGGTCCCTCCATCATCCCAGAATCCCAGCAATATGGATTCACATCCAATGTTCCTAACTTGAACCCGATGGGAGGTAACACTTTTAATAATTCTCTTACCACTAACCATGGATTCATGCAGGATACAGGTATCAACCATGCTATGGCCAAAGAACTGCAGAAACTGAAGGATATGATATCAAGTGTTCTAGGGGTAGTCAAACCTATCCCGGAGATTGCAGATGGTAGCCATAAGGTATCTCGATTTGCACCACCAATTTGTGATGCTGAGATACCCAAAAGATTCCATATCCCTACTATGAAGCTGTATGATGGTACAACGGATCCTGAGGAACACATAGCACAATACAGGGAGAGGATGGAGATCAATCCAATTCCAGAAAGGTTAAAGGAAGCATGCCTGTGCAAGGGATTTGGATCCACTCTTACTGGATCAGCTCTTAAATGGCTGCTAAGTCTTCCCCCTTACTCTATTACTTCGTTTGCTAATTTAGTTAACTTATTCAATAATCAATTTTCTTGTAGCAGAAAATTTGAACGATTGACTAGTGATTTATATAGGATAACTCAGGGTCATAATGAATCATTAAGGGATTATATAACCAAATTTAGTAAAGAATCCTTGGACATTCCCAACTTGGATGTGGCCACAACTGTTGAGGCCTTCAAGATGGGATTGCTTAAGGATTCATTGTTCTATGATGATCTTGTTATGACACCATGTAGGAACCTAGACGAAGTAAGGACTCGGGCACTCAGGTTCATCCGGCTAGAGGATGACAAGAGGATCAAGGAGAGACAAGTAGGATCCTCAAAACAAGAGAAGCAAGGATCCTCTTTCAAAAGCAACAAATTCAAATCATATAACAGAGCTGACAACCAGAATGTGCATGCTGTTGACCAAGAAGAGGATGATGAGGATTATCCTCCGATTTCTTAATACTGTTTTTCCGTTGATAACCATGAACTAATCCTTGCAATGCAGAATCTAGGAGAAAAAGCCAGATGGCCCAGAAAAAAATGACAAACCAGCCACAGCTAAAGATAAATCAAAGTGGTGTGCATACCATGAGGATTTTGGGCATTTGACAGAGGAATGCATCGCATTAAGAAAGGAAATTGGATATCTGCTGAGCAAGGGGCATTTGAAAGAATTGTTGGGAAGGAAAAAGCAAAGGACTCAGGATCCTGAAAGGATCCCTGAAAAAGCTCCAGCCCCTCCGGCAGATGCACAAGTGATCAACTTTATTTCCGGAGGATCAGACATTTGTGGTACATCCTTCTCAGCAGCTAAAAGGCATGCAAAGGAAGCTAAAATGGATAATGGAGAAAGACCTATTCGAACATCAAGTGTCTCGGAAGGAAAAATCATAACCTTTGATGAGGATGATAGAATTAACATCCAGGATCCTCATCATGATAGTTTAGTTATTACTCTCTTTATTTCTAACCATTTTGTCCGCAGGATCCTTATTGACGGAGGAAGTTCGGTAAACATTATCCAACTTGATGTTCTGAAGAAAATGGGTATTCCTGAATCAGACATCACACCAAGATCCTCCGAGCTTGTGGGATTTAGTCGCGAAACTAAGAAAACCCTGGGGGACATCAAACTCCCAATTTACGTGGAAGGATTACATAATTATCAAAAATTTTGTGTTATTGACTGTTTGTCTTGTTGTAATGTTATCCTTGGCAGGCACTGGATACACGATATGAAGGCAGTCCCATCCACCCACCATCAATGTGTGAAGCTCCCTAGCCCTTGGGGAATAATCAAGATCGATAGTGATCAGCAGGAGGCTTAGGATTGTTACACCTCATCAATGAAACCAGCCTCGAAATCGAGGGAGCAATAGCAATTAAAGTATCCTCCAAGGGATGTCTTGGAGGCAAGAGAGCAGGATGTGGACGAAATCCTCCTGGATCCTGATGATCCTGAATCCAAAGTCTATATCGGATCAGGGATCCTTGGACAAATGAAAGAAGACATTGTATCCTTCCTCAAAAGAAGAAAATCTACCTTTGCATGGAAACATGAGGATATGACAGGTATATCTAAGGATATTATCACTCATAAACTTGGCATTGACAGGTCAGTTAAACCAATCCATCAAAAAAGGAGGAAGTTTGCACCAGAAAGAAACGCCATTATCCAGGAAGAGGTAGAAAGATTACTGTTTTGGTCAAAAATCACACAAGGATAATGCAACCAAACTTTATGTAAACGGGGTATGATGCTTGGTTTATTGAAAAAGTAAAGGATCACTTCAGTACGAAATATGCAAAGACACAATGATTTATACGAGGAAAAAGCCCTTGATCAATGTATGATCTCCGGCATAAAAAACCTCGGGTGATGGCAACTACCGATCACCAAACTTCAATATAAGAAAAATATGGTTACAACTTCGGATGATAATGAGCTGAGTACAAGGATCACTATCGTAATGTGTGTCTAAGCGTGTGAGAATTGTGTTGTGTGTTCTTCCGAATGGGGAAGAGTGTTATATATACAAGTGTAGGTGACCCATTTTAGGTAAAAAGACTAATAATCAGCTCATTACCCCTTTGGAAATAAAAGTAAATCTAGCCTAAATTATCGCCCTTAAATCATGCCAAGTTTCCATATCCTTCACAACGTCCATCTCCGATTAAGCACATGCTATAGTTGTAAAGACGCGTCCTTTGATTGTGATGCTAAGAGCGGATCCTGCTAGATGTCCTGCAAAACAACATTAAATTCAATGAAAGCAACTGTTAGCACGAGGATCCTATGATGGTCCGTGATCCTGATCCTGAAACTCTGCTGAGGATCACTATCTGCCAAAGAAATAAGGATCACTGGTTAGGATCACATGTAAGGATCATGTATTATAAAAATCCAGCCCTAACAATTGCCCCCAAAATATAAGGAGTGATTTTGTAAATAAATGAGTTATATTTTGCTTTGATCTTATCTACAACGGGCGACTCGATTAACTAGCCGTTATAACCGGACTAGCCGTTGCAACCTTTACGTCACTGAGGTGACATCCCTGCAAATCATGATTATAAATAGGAGATAGGGTTAGGATCAATCTGCATTTAAATTCAAGATATACTCCCTTTATAATCTCTACCGAAGATCGATCAGGTACTCTCTTCTCTTGTCTTTCTTCCTTCTCTTGCTCTGTTTTTCTGCTCCCCTGTTTTTATTCTGCCATGAGTATGTTGCTCCGAAATTCCCCTCACAAGGATCACAAGAAGAGCAGTCCCCTGAAAAGCCAAGGGATCGTCAAAGACTCTCCTACTGAGAGGTGCTGCTTCACTGATGCTCATGTTGATAGGATCCGTCACTGTTTTCCGGCGGATGCTATCTTCAAGTCATTCACTTCCACCGCTTTAAGTGATTTTGTTTCCGACACCTGGGTGGCTTTTCCTGCAACTCCATTTACCATAGGATATTCATATCCTTTTCCAGCCTTCACCCAATCCTTCTTTTCCCTAACCGGCATGTCTTATATCCAAGCCATGCCGATGATCTGGAGGGTTCTGTATACCCTTGAGAGGATCATCGAGCAGGAGGGGATTGACTTAGGGATGTCGGAGCTGGCTGAGCTATATGATCTTACCACGTTTGGTTCCTGTCGATACTTGTTAAAACGGAAAGCTGGGGAGGATCACCCTGTTCTTAAGGTCACCAAGAATGATACAAATTGGAAGCGACGATTCTTCTTTGCTAGGAGGGATACCATCCCTAATGGGAAGGATCTGCCCAAGGAGTGGGCTACTCATGGTAGGATAGAGGATCCCGGAAGGATCACCATCAGACTTGTCTCTTATGATGAGGATCACTAAAATCTTTATTTGTTTATTGTGCAGCTATCTCCATCTCTTATCTGAAGCTGACACCTGCAGCAAAAGAGAGGCTTTTGGCCTTCAAGAAGCTTGATCCGGAGACAAGAAGTTTTCAAGTTGCCATTCAAGATTCACAGGAAGTATCCTCCGCATCTGCCACAATGTCAAGTAAGTATCCTCATTAAAAAGTAGTTTTATGTAGGATTAGTTAAAGTACTTATCTTATTTTGATTGTGTAGGCGCTGGGAAATCTATCAAGTCCGCCTCCAAGTTTGGCATTGATGATCTTGCAAACGTTAAATCTGCAAGGAAGAAAGCTCCTGCTGCCAGTCCCTCTGCTTCAGCCCCTAAAGCTCCTATTAGGGGTAAGGGAAAGAAGAGAAAGGCTTCCGAGGATCTCCAAGGATTTCCCCTGCTCCGCCAGCAGTTTCTTGATTACGTTAACGAAGTAAGGATCATTGCCCCTGTTGGTTATCCTACTTGAATATCCTGCTCGAATATCATGCCTGTATATCCTGCCTGTTTGAGGATCATTTGTGTCTGACGTCATATCTTGTTTTTCTTGCAGAAATTTACCGAAATAGAGACTTATGTCAACCACGTTGAAGATCAGGATCGCCAAATTGCCGACCTTCAACAGATGGGTGTGCTGAAGGACCTCAAGATAGCTGATCTTGAGAAGGAGCTCCGGACTACCAAGGATGAAGCTGTCAAAGCATTGATCAACTTCGACTACGAGAAGCGTGATATCACCCAGGATGCTAAGGTCTCTGCTGCAATAACCATGTATAAGATCCAGCTGCAGATGGCTGCGGAGGCTCAGGATCCTTCCTTCGACAGAGGCACATGGGACGTGGAAGGCTGGAAGGCTAGGCTGGCAGAGTTGGAGGATGATGATGAGGCCGAGGAGATCCCTATGCTTGAAGGTGGTGATGCTGGCAAGGATCAGGGGGAAGCAAGTGGAGCTGGAGGTGAAGATGCAGCGAAGGTTTGAGCTGCAGGATTGGGCAATGATGGAAATTTCTAGACATAGCCGGAGCCCAATTTTTAAAATTTGGTAGTGGTTTTTGTGGTTGTTGATGTTTGAAACAATTTATGGTCTGTACTTAAACAATAGCCTTTAGGGTTAAGGATCCTGGATCCTTGGGACAATAGGTAGGATCGCAAATGGTGGAGGGATCCTCTGTTTGGGGGATGAAGCCTTTGTGATCCTGCCGCCTTTAATTTCCTACACCTGCTAAGACCGCACAGACAATGGACACCCTTTGCCAACCCATGTGAACGGGCCACGTTTTGCTGGTAGAAATGTGGGTTGGCAATTTTGACAACTTTTGAAGGGTCAATCCTTTCGTTAATAAATAAAATCTTAAACTTTTGTCGCTTATCTTGTGTTATTATCCTTTTTAATTTCAATTGTTTTGACACATGTTTGTTTGAGTAAGAAAAGTTGAGCAAATTATGTTTAAGAAATTTAGGATATGATCCTGGATCAAATATCCTATAATCGAAAATTTTCAAGGTAGTTTATTTTAAGGATCATAGGTTCAGTTGTCAAAGGGTAAGGGTTGTTTAGTATAATCAAAATAGTCAAGGATCATACCTGAGGATCCAAGTTAGGATCCTAACCTTTGATCAAGATAACCATAAGTGAAATTTTAACGGATAACAAGGATTAAGGATCCTTATTCGTTTAGCTTTGAGAACCTGAAAAATGGAACATAACTTGGGACTAAGCCAATGTAAAAGATAAATTAGTAGCTGGGGACATGCCCAAAGGATAACGGAGGATGATCCCAAAGGATCACTGGGGACAAGCCCAAAGGATAACTGGGGACAAGCCCAAAGGATAACTGGGGACAAGCCCAAAGGATCGTATGTAAACTGGAGTATGGCCCTTACTGGCGACTATCCAAACTTAGTGACATGAAAATGTCAAAACCTTAGCTAACGTGAAAACGTTAGAAACCTTATGAACGGATGTATGGTACGTCTACCATTATACGTAGGATCCTGGGTATAGCCAGTACGATGAGGTTGTCAGCCCCGGAAGTGGGTACTGGTCCCAAAGACGTGAACTATATCAGGATCATCGTGCGCTGCTGGCGGAAACTGGGGATAATCCCAAGGATAACTGGGGACAAGCCCAAGGATCTGCGTTGCTTTTGAAGATCTTTGACGATATGCTGTAGATACCTGAACTATCATAACTCAAATGGTTCGTGAGAAGAGGATGAAGGATACAGGATCCTTATCCTTTGGTAAAAAGTAAGGAAATGTAAATGTTTTAAGATAAGGATATTACCAGAGTAAGGATCACTGACATCACCGGGATCCTTCGAGGATACTTCAGTGTAAGGATCACATGCTTGAAGGATCATGTTCACATAAAGTATCTCTTTAAGTGAACAGCATTCCAGGCTCTTGGTAACAAGTTTCCTTCCATAGTTAGCAATCTGTATGCCCCCTTTCCTGCTTCAGCTTCAATTAAGTAAGGGCCTTCCCACTTTGGTGCTAACTTCCCGTCAGCAGGATTAATAGTGTTTTGGAATGTTTTCCTCAACACCATATCTCCGACTTGGAACTTCCTTATCCTAACATTTTTGTTGTAAGCACCAGCCATTCTTTGTTGGTAGCTTGCCATCCTTATCCTAGCCAGATCCCTGATTTCCTCAATAGTATCCAAATCCTGAGCCATGATTGCAGCATTTTCTTCAGGATCACGAGCACTTGTTTTAGCAGTTGGGATCACCATCTCTGTTGGGATCACTGCTTCTGCCCCAAATACTAAAGAAAAAGGTGTTTGACCAGTGGCATTCTTGGGAGTTGTTCTATCGGCCCATAGCACATAAGGTAACTCCTCTGCCCATTTTCCCTTCTTGGATCCTAGCTTCTTCTTCAGATTGTTGATGATGATCTTGGTGGATGATTCTGCTTGGCCATTGGCCTGTGGATGAACTGGTGTTGATGTTATCATCTTGATTCCCCAACTGTCACAAAAGTTAGTAGTTCTGCTTCCAATGAATTGGGAACCATTATCACATACAATTTCAGAGGGAATGCCAAATCTAGTTATAATGTTTCTTTTGATAAAGGATATAACTTCTTTTTCTCTGACTTGAGCAAAAGCTTCAGCTTCTATCCATTTAGAGAAGTAGTCAGTCATGGCAAGCATAAATACTTTTCCACCAGGTGCTTTAGGGAGCTTGCCAACTATATCCATCCCCCATCTCATGAATGGCCAAGAGGATGGTATAGGGTGTAGCAGTTCAGCTGGTTGATGGAGGATATTGCTGTGTCTTTGACAAGGATCACATTTCCTAGCATATTCTACAGCATCCCTTTTCATGGTTGGCCAGTAGTATCCTGTTCTAAGGATCCTTGAGAACAATGCCCTGCCCCTAGTGTGGTTTCCACAATCTCCTTCATGGAAGTCTCTCAATACTTCTTCAATTTCAGGATCCTCGATACATCTTAAATATGGTCCTGCAAGAGATCGTTTATACAATACATTATTTAAGATTGTGAATTGAGATACCTTAATCCTGAAAGCTTTAGGATTTTCTCCCATCGGAATCTCCCCGTATTGCAAGTATCTCATGATTGGTGAGATCCATGATCCTGAATAAGATTGAGCTTCTTCACTAGGGATTACTGCAGTATCCTCTTCTATTTCCATGGCCACCTGATTTTCAATAGCAGGAGCCAGGATATGGATGATGGGGATACTTATGTCTTCTGGAATTTTTAAGGATGATCCTAAGTTGGCCAATGCATCAGCTTCCGTGTTATCCTCCCTTGGTACCTGTGTTAAGCTGAAAGAAACAAAAGAGAGTGCCAATTCTTTGACTATCTCTAAATATTTGGTTAGTTTTTCACCTTTAACAGCATAGGATCCATTAAAGTGATTGGTGATCAATAATGAGTCTACATATACTTTAAGATATTTTACCCCCATATCCTTAGCAATTTGCAAGCCAGCAATTAAGGCTTCATATTCAGCCTCATTGTTAGTTGCTTGGAACTCACAGGCTATGGAGTGGGGTATTATGTCCCCCTGTGGCGATTTTAGTAGTATCCCGAGCCCTGTGCCCTTGACATTTGAGGATCCATCAGTGTGTAGTATCCAAGGATCCTTGGTCTCATCCAGCTATTGGACCTCCAATTCTGCTTCTTTTTGTAGATCACTACTGAAATCAGCCACAAAGTCAGCTAGTGCTTGGGATTTAATGGTTGTTCTTGGCTCATATCTTATATCATGGGCACTAAGCTTTACTGCCCACTTAGCCATTCTTCCTGACATCTCTGGTTTCCTGAGGACATTCTTAATTGGAAAGTTAGTTCTAACAACAATAGTATGGGTTTCAAAATAATGCCTTAGCTTAGTTGATGCCATGATTAATGCAAGAATAAGTTTTTCGAGGTGTGAGTACCTGGATTCGGCATCAAGTAAACTCTTACTTACATAGTAGATAGGATATTGTGTACCTTCGTGATCCTTAACAAGGACAGCACTTACAGCGGTTGAGGATACCGCCAAATATAAGGATAACACATCTCCTTTTTCGGGCTTTGATAATGCTGGTGCTGAGGACATATATTCTTTAAGGGCTTGTAAAGCATTCTCATGTTTCTCAGTCCATTCAAACTTCTTGTTCTTCCTTAGGATATCGTAAAATTCTTTACATTTTTCTGAGGATTTTGATATGAACCTGTTCAGAGTTGCTATCCTGCCTGTTAGCCTTTGCACATCCTTAGCATTGGCAGGGGACTTGATGTTTACTAGTGCTTTAATTTGCTCCGGACTTGCCTCAATGCCCCTCTGAGTTACCATATATCCTAGGAATTTACCTGCCTTAACACCAAAGTGGCACTTTGAAGGATTAAGCTTCATGTTATAATTATCAAGGATATCAAATGCTTCCTCCAAATCCCTTAGGTGATCCTCAGCTTTCTTTGATTTGACTACCATATCATCTATGTATACTTCCATAGTTTGTCCAATTTGATCTTTGAACATCATATTCACCAGCCTTTGATATGTTGCACCTGCATTTCTTAATCCAAAAGGCATGGCAATATAACAATACAAACCTGTTGGGGTCATAAAGGCTGTATCCTCTTGGTCAGATGGTTCCATCTGAATTTGTTGGAATCCAGATGATGCATCCATAAAGGTTAACAGTTCATGCCCCGCTGTTGCATCCACCATGGAGTCAATGTGGGGTAATGGGAAAGGATCCTTGGGACATGCCTTATTTAAATCAGTGAAATCGACACATACCCTCCACTTTCCGTTTTTCTTTTGGACAACGACCACATTGGCTAACCATTTTGGATACTTTACCTCTCTGATCATACCTGCTCGAAGTAGTCTCTCTACTTCTTCTTGGATAATGGCATTCCTTTCCGGTGCAAACTTCCTCCTTTTTTGATGGATTGGTTTGATAGACCTGTCAATGCCATGTTTGTGAGTAATAATATCCTTAGATATACCTGTCATATCTTCATGTTTCCAAGCAAAGGTAGATTTTCTTCTTTTGAGGAAGGATATTAAGTCTTCTTTCATCTTGCCAAGGATCCCTGATCCGATATAGATTTTTGATTCAGGATCACTAGGATCCAAGAGGATTTCGTCCACATCTTGTTCTCTTGCCTCCAAGACATTCCTCGGAGGATACTGTAATTGCTATTTGTCACACCCCCAAAATCCACCTGCGGAGTATCACCGCTTGGGAGCGTGACTGACCAGGATCAAGCCACCAATCATATTGAACATGCATTTAATATTAAGTAAAATAAATGAAAACCATCCATTCAATACAAAAGGTGATCAAACAAATCATCGTTTCAAAATGTAGCGGAAGCATAGTAAATAAACCAGTAGTAGCTAACAGTTTCAAGTGTCATAATAGTTTAACAGAAAAGTCACGATCCTTGTCCACAACGACCCGCTTCTCCAGTGCAAGCTCCAGGTACCTAACGATCTGCAAGGCATGTAACAGAATGATCAACAAACTAGTTGAGCGAGTTCACAGAAAGTAAATGCGTAATAGTAAGTTCGTTTGTAACAGGTGGCTCTACCGGGCCGATTGTATGTTCTATTGGTGGTGGTGTTCCACGTTACTGTGTGGTGGTGTTCCACGTTACTGTGTGGTGGTGTTCCACGTTACTGTGTGGTGGTGTTCCACGTTACTGTGTGGTGGTGTTCCACGTTACTGTGTGGTGGTGTTCCACGTTACTGTGTGGTGGTGTTCCACGTTACTGTGTGGTGGTGTTCCACGTTACTGTGTGGTGGTGTTCCACGTTGTATAACCACTAGACTACTCGTAACTATAGGTATCCTTCACAACCGAGGATAGTAAAGTGGTAGTCTAGGCATAGTGTCAATAATGTATCTAATCAACCTTTCAATCCCATTCCCAACACCCCGGGAACCCCATGCCTTGGTAAGAGTGTGAACTCACCTTGGTTTTGCTCGGTATGCTAGGTTATGCACCCACTAGTAATCAATCAAGTCCTATTGTATGTACGTATGACAAATCAGTTTACGTTCAAAATGATACGCAATATCATGTATCAATCATGTATCATATAACAGTTAACTCGTTCATGCTATTCACGTAATTCATACGAATATATATACAGGATCATGCATCTCACAAAACTCAGACAAATCAGACAAGTATGGGGGGGGGTCTCCCCTGTTCAGCACTCATACAACCTCAGACAAATAATCCGCACATAAATTCAGGCATGGTTGATCATATTAACCTCAGACCAAATCAAACCCAATAAACTCGGCCCAAATACAATTCAATTAAGTTCGGACCATAACAAACCAATTAAGTTCGGGCCAGTTATCAATACACATATTCGGACCAATTGCTTAACATAATAAATTCGGACAAGAGACCCAATTATATTCGGACAAGAGGTCAAATTCTTAAACTCGGACACGATCCAAATCCCTTTAAACTCGGACCATTGAAAGCCTTAAACTCGGTCCATTATCACTTATACTCGGACCATCAATCCCAATTAAACTCGGACCCTTCATTTAGTTAAACTCGGACCACTAGGGGTCCATTTATATTCGGACCATCATCACCAAGGAATTAAATTCGGACCTATATGGTAATCAATTAAACTCGGACCATGTTTAATACATTAAACTCGGACCATGGTTAGAAAATATACTCGGCCCACTAGTTAACATTTAAACTCGGACCACTAGCATTTCAATTAAACTCAGACTTTCAATTAACCATTAACTCAGACTATCATGCGTGAATTTCAATACAGAAGACGATCTAATCAGTTACGTTTTCATACGATTTCATTCAACAAACCCTAAATCAAAACATATGACGGCAGAATCATGATCAATCCATTCATGCTCAACAACAATCAAGCTAAATCATTATAGGAATCATCTATCAATCATACAACTATTCATTATCATCAATAGTTCAGAATCAAATCAAAATCACAACCCATCACATGAAGAACTAGGGTTTTCCAAGAACACAAGAATCAAGAAATCAATAAACAATCAACAATTATTCATAACAATGATTAAACAATTACCTTGAATGATTGTAGATGAGTAAAGTGATCAAACTCGTGATGATTATCTTGGTGATGATTGCTAGAGCCTAAGAAATGAGAGTACGTGCTTTTGTTTCTTGTGATGATTAGGGAATGATTAGTGAAAAAGATTAGGGTTTTAAGTGTTACAAGAATTTCACTAATTGTCCTCTACATCCTCAAGTATTACATTTTACAATAGTGCACCATTCCAATTAATTACACAACTTCACCACCAAGTTTACACATTTGACAAGTTTCACAAATAACAACCAACTATGCACAATCAAACAATCAAACATATATATAATTTCATGGCAATCAATACATGATCGTGCAATAAATACAAAATAAAGTCTTAGAAATTCGAGTTGTCACATTATCCCCAACTTAAAAGAAATTTCGTCCCGAAATTTGGTACGCACTCACTGAGGAAGCTAGGTAAGTTACATCGTTTACCGGTTTTCCTGGGGTGTCACATCATCCCCCCGTTGATTTGGAATTTCGTCCCGAAATTCAGTAGTAGTAGCTTCAGCCTCAGTAGTGGATGCATTGGTTTCGAATAACTGGGGTACTTTTCTGTCATCTGATCTTCGCGTTCCCAGGTGTACTCTGGGCCACGTCGGGAGTTCCAACGAACTCGAACAAGAGGGATTCTCTTGTGTTTGAGGACCTTACATCCCGGTCCGTGATTTCAACTGGTTCCTCGACGAACTGCAACCGCTCGTCGATAGTGAGTTCCTTAAAAGGAACTATAAGGGTCTCACCTGACAGGCACTTCTTCAGATTCGACACATGAAATACATTGTGAACTGCACCGAGTTCAGCTGTTAGGTTCAGTCTGTAGGCTAATGGGCCTATTCTTTCAGTGATTTCGAACGGTCCAACATACCGTGGATTGAGTTTGCCTCGTTTACCTAAACGAACCACACCCTTCCAGGGTGAGACTTTTAATAAAACCCGGTCCCCGACCTGAAATTCCAATGGTCTCTTACGCTTATCCGCGTAGGCTTTCTGACGGTCGCGTGCTGCCGCCATGCGTTGTCGTATCTGCGCAATCTTTTCTGTGGCGTCCACTACAATCTCTGGACCCGTAATTTGACTATCTCCCACCTCTGCCCAACAGAGAGGTGACCGGCATTTACGTCCTTACAATGCCTCGAATGGAGCGGCTTGAATGCTGGTATGATAGCTGTTATTGTAAGAAAACTCCACTAATGGGAGGTGCTTTTCCCAGCCGTTGCCGAAATCAATAACACACGCTCGAAGCATGTCTTCTAGAGTTTGGATAGTGCACTCAGACTGCCCATCCGTCTGAGGATGATATGCTGTGCTCATGTCTAATCGTGAGCCAAAGGATTTGTGCATCGCTTGCCATAGCTCTGACGTAAACCGTGCATCGCGGTCTGAAATGATAGAGATGGGCACTCCGTGCCTTGAAACAACTTCTTTCATGAAGATGTCTGCTAGGGTAGAAGCTTATCCGTTTCTTTGATAGCCAAGAAGTGAGCAGACTTTGTGAGTCGATCAACGATCGCCCAGATAGTGTCATTCCCACGCTGGGATCTAGGAAGGCCAGTAACAAAATCCATGGAAATTGCTCCCATTTCCATTGTGGTATCTTAGGCTGCTGAAGTAGACCAGCTGGTTTCTGGTGCTCTGTCTTGACTCTCGCACAAGTCAAACATTTGTCGACGTAGGTTGTAACGTGGGCCTTCATGCTAGGCCACCAATATGTAGTTCTGATATCGTGGTACATTTTATCCGAACCTGGATGTACCGTGTAGCGAGACTTATGAGCTTCATTCAACACAAGTTCCCGTAAGCCGCCATAAAGTGGGACCCAAATACGCCCCGTTACATAGTAGGCGCCGTCTTCCTTTTGTTCCATTTGCTGCCTCGAACCGCGCAAGGCTTCAGCCTTGACGTTTTCGGGTTTCAGTGCTTCTAACTGAGCAGCTCGTATCTGTGCAGGAAGACTGGACTGAATGGTAAGCTGTAGCGCTCGCACGCGCTTAGGTAGAGTGTCTTTCCGGCTGAGGGCATCAGCCACAACATTGGCCTTGCCTGGATGATACTTGATGGCGCATTCGTAGTCGTTCAGAAGTTCAACCCATCTTCGTTGACGCATATTCAAATCCTTTTGCCTAAGAATATGCTCGAGACTCCTGTGATCGGTGTAAATCGTGCACCTGGTACCGTACAGGTAGTGTCGCCATATCTTAAGCGCGAAAACAACAGCTCCCAGCTCTAAATCGTGCGTCGTGTAGTTCCGTTCATGAACCTTGAGTTGCCGAGAAGCGTAGGCTATCACTTTATCCCGCTGCATCAATACGCAACCCAGACCCTGTATTGATGCGTCACAATAAACCACGAAGTCATCCGTGCCCTCTGGCAATGAAAGAATAGGTGCGCTGCAAAGCCTATCCTTTAAGTACTGAAAAGCGGTCTCTTGAGTATTACCCCATCTGTAAACGACACCTTTCTGTGTTAGCATAGTAAGTGGCTGCGCGATCTTGGAGAAGTCTTTAATAAATCGCCTGTAGTACCCCGCCAAACCCAATATTTGGCGTATTTCTGTCGGTGTGCGCGGTGCAGGCCAGTTCCTGATCGAATCTACCTTGGATGGATCAACATGAATCCCATCCCTGTTCACCACATGGCCTAAGAAGTGGACTTCATGAAGCCAGAAGTCGCATTTTGAAAACTTGGCGTACAATTGTTCCTTTCGAAGAAGTTCCAAGATAAGACGTAAGTGCTGCTCGTGTTCCTCCTGACTCTTGGAGTAGATCAGAATGGCGTCGATGAAGGCAATGACGAACTTGTCTAGATAGGGTTTACACACCCTGTTCATAAGATCCATGAAGACTGCAGGCGCGTTCGTAAGCCCGAATGGCATGACAAGAAACTCGTAGTGACCGTAACGAGTTCTGAAAGCGGTTTTGGAGACGTCCTCATCCCGGACTCTCAGCTGATGATAACCTGACCTTAAATCAATCTTGGAATAGTAACACGACCCTTGCAGCTGGTCGAATAAGTCATCTATACGCGGAAGAGGATAACGGTTCTTCACCGTCACCTTGTTGAGTTCACGGTAGTCGATGCACATTCTGAACGTACCGTCTTTCTTCTTCACAAATAACACTGGAGCTCCCCAAGGCGAAGAGCTAGGTCGGATAAATCCCTTATCCAAGATTCCTGGTAGCTGCGTCGATAGTTCTTCCGATTCTGGTGGAGTTAAGCGATACGGTGCTCGAGCTATGGGTGCTGCTCCTGGAGCGAGCTCGATTTGAAATTCGTCCTGATGATGCGGCGGTAGACCAGGTAAATCTTTAGGAAACACCTGAGTAAAGTCGCATACAACTGGATGATCTTCCAACTTCTTTTCTTTCGCTGCTGCTGTGCTTGAGACCGAACGGTAGTTGAACTCTTGCTGAAATACCCATCCCTTTCCCGCTTGTTGTCATTAGGAGTAGCGGGAGTAGCAGAAGTGATAGCGGTAGTAATAGTGCTGATACAACTAGGCAGCCTGTTCTGTTCCACTGCCTGATCCGTGAATGTCTGGGGCATTATCGAGGTTAGCCGATGTAGCATGGCTCTGAACTTCTGAGGCTAGACCCTTGAGGTACAATTCGATACGCTTGTTTGGAGGGTCCACCATGGTTGGACACAAGATGGCCAGTTCGTCCGACCGTTTCGTATATGCATCAACTTCTGACCCCGTCATTTTCAAATGGTAAGGCTCCACTTCCAACTAGTATCTGTACTTGCGCGTTCCACCTGGTTAGCGCGATTCCTACCAAAGTACCAGTGGCGTACTTGACCCTGCGAGCCTCAGGGCGTTCACACATGAAGTTCTTGAATGTGCCACTGAATGTGCTTGGACGACAGTCCATGATGTTCTGGAATGTGTGCGTTCTGACCCGTTGCGCGAGAAAGATAGATCAAGGTTAAGCGCGAAAGTTGGGTCACGAGAGTAGGATCTAACATCCTAGAATAGGTCTGGGATAGCAGGTTATACCTCCTGCTTGTGCGGCTGCAAGTGCCGCAGCAACTTGTTCGTTAATGAGAGCCGTCAACTGGGCTTGAGTCATGTCAACACGTCCAGACATGATCGAACAGTAAAGGTAGCATAAGTAAGAATGGTTCACGAATAGTGCGATGACAGAAGAGTGTAAGCACGTATGTATTCTCATGCAATGACAAGTAGTGAGCAAAGTAATGTAAGCATACTACGAGCAAAGTTCTATGCAAATTCTAGCATGTAGGCAATAAACATAAACCTTATTACCTAGGATGTCGAGTCTTGCACGTGGAGCGAAGCGTCGCTGTGGATCGTTGAGAGCACTGTTCTGGTTATAGTCTGGTTTTAATAAAAACGTTTTCCCATATTAAAACCAAGTTCTCTATAACCAATGGCTCTGATACCAATCTGTCACACCCCCAAAATCCACCTGCGGAGTATCACCGCTTGGGAGCGTGACTGACCAGGATCAAGCCACCAATCATATTGAACATGCATTTAATATTAAGTAAAATAAATGAAAACCATCCATTCAATACAAAAGGTGATCAAACAAATCATCGTTTCAAAATGTAGCGGAAGCATAGTAAATAAACCAGTAGTAGCTAACAGTTTCAAGTGTCATAATAGTTTAACAGAAAAGTCACGATCCTTGTCCACAACGACCCGCTTCTCCAGTGCAAGCTCCAGGTACCTAACGATCTGCAAGGCATGTAACAGAATGATCAACAAACTAGTTGAGCGAGTTCACAGAAAGTAAATGCGTAATAGTAAGTTCGTTTGTAACAGGTGGCTCTACCGGGCCGATTGTATGTTCTATTGGTGGTGGTGTTCCACGTTACTGTGTGGTGGTGTTCCACGTTACTGTGTGGTGGTGTTCCACGTTACTGTGTGGTGGTGTTCCACGTTACTGTGTGGTGGTGTTCCACGTTACTGTGTGGTGGTGTTCCACGTTACTGTGTGGTGGTGTTCCACGTTACTGTGTGGTGGTGTTCCACGTTACTGTGTGGTGGTGTTCCACGTTGTATAACCACTAGACTACTCGTAACTATAGGTATCCTTCACAACCGAGGATAGTAAAGTGGTAGTCTAGGCATAGTGTCAATAATGTATCTAATCAACCTTTCAATCCCATTCCCAACACCCCGGGAACCCCATGCCTTGGTAAGAGTGTGAACTCACCTTGGTTTTGCTCGGTATGCTAGGTTATGCACCCACTAGTAATCAATCAAGTCCTATTGTATGTACGTATGACAAATCAGTTTACGTTCAAAATGATACGCAATATCATGTATCAATCATGTATCATATAACAGTTAACTCGTTCATGCTATTCACGTAATTCATACGAATATATATACAGGATCATGCATCTCACAAAACTCAGACAAATCAGACAAGTATGGGGGGGGGTCTCCCCTGTTCAGCACTCATACAACCTCAGACAAATAATCCGCACATAAATTCAGGCATGGTTGATCATATTAACCTCAGACCAAATCAAACCCAATAAACTCGGCCCAAATACAATTCAATTAAGTTCGGACCATAACAAACCAATTAAGTTCGGGCCAGTTATCAATACACATATTCGGACCAATTGCTTAACATAATAAATTCGGACAAGAGACCCAATTATATTCGGACAAGAGGTCAAATTCTTAAACTCGGACACGATCCAAATCCCTTTAAACTCGGACCATTGAAAGCCTTAAACTCGGTCCATTATCACTTATACTCGGACCATCAATCCCAATTAAACTCGGACCCTTCATTTAGTTAAACTCGGACCACTAGGGGTCCATTTATATTCGGACCATCATCACCAAGGAATTAAATTCGGACCTATATGGTAATCAATTAAACTCGGACCATGTTTAATACATTAAACTCGGACCATGGTTAGAAAATATACTCGGCCCACTAGTTAACATTTAAACTCGGACCACTAGCATTTCAATTAAACTCAGACTTTCAATTAACCATTAACTCAGACTATCATGCGTGAATTTCAATACAGAAGACGATCTAATCAGTTACGTTTTCATACGATTTCATTCAACAAACCCTAAATCAAAACATATGACGGCAGAATCATGATCAATCCATTCATGCTCAACAACAATCAAGCTAAATCATTATAGGAATCATCTATCAATCATACAACTATTCATTATCATCAATAGTTCAGAATCAAATCAAAATCACAACCCATCACATGAAGAACTAGGGTTTTCCAAGAACACAAGAATCAAGAAATCAATAAACAATCAACAATTATTCATAACAATGATTAAACAATTACCTTGAATGATTGTAGATGAGTAAAGTGATCAAACTCGTGATGATTATCTTGGTGATGATTGCTAGAGCCTAAGAAATGAGAGTACGTGCTTTTGTTTCTTGTGATGATTAGGGAATGATTAGTGAAAAAGATTAGGGTTTTAAGTGTTACAAGAATTTCACTAATTGTCCTCTACATCCTCAAGTATTACATTTTACAATAGTGCACCATTCCAATTAATTACACAACTTCACCACCAAGTTTACACATTTGACAAGTTTCACAAATAACAACCAACTATGCATAATCAAACAATCAAACATATATATAATTTCATGGCAATCAATACATGATCGTGCAATAAATACAAAATAAAGTCTTAGAAATTCGAGTTGTCACACTATTGCTCCCTTGGCTTCGAGGTTGGCTTCATGGATGAGGTATAACAATCCTTAGCCTCATGCTGATCACTGTCGATCTTGATTATTCCCCATGGGCTAGGGAGCTTCACACATTGATGGTAGGTGGATGGGACTGCTTTCATATCATGTATCCAGGGCCTGCCAAAGATAACATTGCAACAAGATAAACAGTCAATAACGCAAAATTTTTGATAATTATGTAATCCTTCCACGTAGATTGGGAGTTTGATGTCCCCCAGAGTTTTCTTCGTTTCTCCAGTGAATCCTACAAGCACGGAGGATCTTGGTGTGATGTCTGATTCTGGGATACCCATTTTCTTCAGAACATCAAGCTGGATAATGTTCACTGAGCTTCCTCCGTCGATAAGGATCCTGCGGACAAAATGGTTAGAGATGAAGAGAGTAATAACTAAACTATCATGATGAGGATCCTGAATGTTAATGCGATCATCCTCATCAAACGTTATCATCTTCCCCTCTGAGACACTTGATGTTCTAATAGGTCTTTCTCCATTATCCATTTTTGACTCCTTTGCATGCCTTTTGGCCGCCGAGAAGGATGTACCACAGATGTCTGATCCTCCGGAAATAAAGTTGATCACTTGTGTATTTGTCGGAGGTGCTGGAGCCTTTTCAGGGATCCTTTCAGGATCCTGAGTCCTTTGCTTTTTTCTTCCCAACAGTTCTTTTAGGTGCCCCTTGCTTAACAGGTATCCAATCTCTTTTCTTAAAGCTATGCATTCTTCGGTTAGATGCCCGAAATCCTCATGGTATGCACACCATTTTGACTTGTCTTTAGTCCCGGATGGTTTATCATTCTTCCTGGGCCACCTAGCTTTTTCACCTAGATTCTGCATTGCAAGGATTAGTTCCTGATTATCAACGGAAAAACAATATTCTGAGATTGGAGGATAATCTTCATCATCCTCTTCTTGGTCAACAGCATGCACATTCTGGTTCTCATTTCTATGGTAGGATTTGAATTTGTTGTTCTTGAAGGAGGATCCTTGCTTCTCCTGTTTTGAGGATCCTACTTGTCTCTCCTGGATCCTCTTGTCATCCTCTAGCCGGATGAACCTGAGTGCCCGAGTTCTTACTTCATCTAGGTTCCTGCATGGTGTCATAACAAGATCATCATAGAATAATGAATCCTTAAGCAGTCCCATTTTGAAGGCTTCGACAGCCGTAGCCATATCCAAGTTGGGAATGTCCAAGGATTCTTTACTAAATTTAGTTATGTAATCCCTTAATGATTCATTATGACTTTGGGTTACTCTATATAAATCACTGGTTAATCTTTCAAATTTTCTACTACAAGAGAATTGGTTATTGAATAAATTAACTAAATTAGCAAATGAAGTAATAGAGTAAGGGGGAACACTTAGCAGCCACTTAAGAGCTGATCCAGTAAGAGTGGATCCAAATCCTTTACATAGGCATGCTTCCTTCAGCTTTTCTGGGATAGGATTGATCTCCATCCTCTCCCTGTATTGTGCTATGTGCTCCTCTGGATCCGTTGTACCATCATACAGCTTCATAGTAGGGATATGGAACCTTTTGGGTACCTCTGCATCACAAATTGGTGGTGCAAAGCGAGATACCTTGTGGCTTCCATCTGCAATCTCTGGGATAGGTTTGACTACCCCTGGAACACTTGAGATCATATCTTTTAGCTTCTGCAATTCCCTGGCCATAGCATGATTGACACCTGTATCTTGCATGAATCCATGGTTAGTAGTAAGATGATTATTTAAAGTGTTACCTCCCATTGAGTTCAAGTTAGTGAATCCATATTGCTGGGATCCGGGGATAACGGAGGGACCAGTGGAAGCAATGGTCTGCATTGGAATGAAGTCCCCTTGATGGACATCTAGACTTCCTGTTTGCAAACTTTTTAGGGATCCTGGCATCTGGAAGGATCCTGGTATCTGGAAGGATCCTGGTATCTGGGATGATCCTGGAACGAAGGAGGATCCTTGAACCTGGGATGATCCTGGAACAAAGGAGGATCCTTGACCCTGGGATGATCCTGGAGCAAAGTAGGATCCTTGAAACTGCTGTGTTCCCGGATAGGCTCCTGAATTCATGAAGGATCCCATATGCTGGGGATAGGATCCTGCCGGCTGAAAGTGTGAGCTTGATGCCTGAGTCATTGTTGTCGATCTGAGGTGCAATCCTCTTGATTCTCCCACAATTTGCACGTCTGGAATTCCCGATGGCTGAGAAGTGATCATTGGAGTATCAAAGCTCAAGGATTTGGGCATCAGTGGGGAATGATCCTCTGCCGTTCTCTTTTGTCTTTTGAGATCTCCAATTTCCCTGAGGATCCTATCATTAGTTTCATTTTGCCGCTGCATACGATCCTTCATCTGCAAAATCAAAGTAAATACATCACTAGTACTGGGAATATAGGAATTCATAGCAGAAGGAGATGGAGGTTTAGAGTTAGTAGGAGTTTGTCTCTTCTCAGCATTCTTCTGGGATCCTGCCGGTGGAGGAGGCAGAGTGTTCTGAGACGAGGTGACTGCAGACATTGCCGTGGACATGTTTTTCAATGATGAAGCCATGTAATTCTTTGAAATGATTTCGAACAAAAGGTTTTCTTATGAATGAAGCACCAATTGCCCCACGGTGGGCGCCAAACTGTTTTGGTCAAAAATCACACAAGGATAATGTACCAAACTTTATGTAAACGGGGTATGATGCTTGGTTAATTATAAAAGTAAAGGATCACTTTTATGAGAAATATGCAAAGACACAATGATTTATACGAGGAAAAAGCCCTTGATCAATGTATGATCTCTGGCATAAAAAACCTCGGGTGATGGCAACTACCGATCACCAACTTCAATATAAGAAAAATATAGTTACAACTTCGGATGATAATGAGCTGAGTACAAGGATCACTATAGTTTCGAGTGTCTAAGCGTGTGAGAATTGTGTTGTGTGTTCTTCCGAATGAGGAAGAGTGTTATATATACAAGTGTAGGTGACCTATTTTAGGTAAAAAGACTAATAATCAGCTCATTACCCCTTTAGATATAAAAGTAAATCTAGCCTAAATTATCGCCCTTAAATCATGCCAAGTTTCCATATCCTTCACAACGTCCATCTCCGATTAAGCACATGCCATAGTTGTGAAGACGTGTCCTTTAATTGTGATGCTAAGAGCGGATCCTGCTAGTCATTCCTGCAAAACAACATTAAATTCAACGAAAGCAACTGTTAGCATGAGGATCCTATGATGGTCCGTGATCCTGATCCTGGGAGTCTGCTGAGGATCACTATCTGCCAAAGAAACAAGGATCACTGGTTAGGATCACATGTGAGGATCATGTATTGTAAAAATCCAGCCCTAACAATAGCCGGAGCCCAATTTTTAAAATTTGGTAGTGGTTTTTGTGGTTGTTGATGTTTGAAACAATTTATGGTCTGTACTTAAACAATAGCCTTTAGGGTTAAGGATCCTGGATCCTTGGGACAATAGGTAGGATCGCAAATGGTGGAGGGATCCTCTGTTTGGGGGATGAAGCCTTTGTGATCATGCCGCCTTTAATTTCCTGCACCTGCTAAGACCGCACAGACAATGGACACCCTTTGCCAACCCATGTGGACGGGCCACGTTTTGCTGGTAGAAATGTGGGTTGGCAATTTTGACAACTTTTTTGAAAGGGTTTAAGATCCTTTTGTTAATAATATAACTTTAATCTTTCTGGCTTATCTCGTGTTGTTATCCTTTATTTATCCTCTTTATTTTCCAGTTGTTTTAGAAATATATTTATTAGAGTAACAAGAGTTGAGCAAACCATGTTTAATAAATTTAGGATATGATCCCAGATCAAACATCCTGACACTGAAGATTTTTGAAGCAATCAATTTCAAGGATCATAGGTTTAGTTGTTAAAGTGTAAGGGTTATTCAGTATAATCAGAATAGTCAAGGATCATACCTGAGGATCCAAGTTAGGATCCTAACCCTTAATCAAGATAACCAAAAGTGAAATTTTAACGGATAATAAGGATTAAGGATCCTTATTTGTTTAACTTCGAGAACCTGAAAAAGGGAACATAACTTGGGACTAAGCCAATGTAAAAGATAAATTAATAACTGGGGACATGCCCAAAGGATAACTGGGGATGATCCCAAAGGATCACTGGGGACAAGCCCAAAGGATAACTAGGGACAAGCCCAAAGGATAACTGGGGACAAGCCCAAAGGATAACTGGGGACAAGCCCAAAGGATCACTGGGGACAAGCCCAAAGGATCGTATGTAAACTGGAGTATGGCCCTTACTGGCGACTATCCAAACTTAGTGACATGAAAATGTCAAAACCTTAGCTAACGTGAAAACGTTAGAAACCTTAGGAACGGATGTATGGTACGTCTACCATTATACGTAGGATCCTAGATATAGCCAGTACGATGAGGTTGTCAGCCCCGGAAGTGGGTACTGGTCCCAAAGACGTGAACTATATCAGGATCATCGTGCGCTGCTGGCGGAAACTGGGGATAATCCCAAGGATAACTAGGGTTGAACCCAAGGATCTGCGGTGCTTTTGAAGATCTTTAGCGATATGCTGAAGATACCTGAACTATCATAACTCAAATGGTTCGTGAGAAGAGGATGAAGGATACATGATCCTTATCCTTAGGTAAAAAGTAAGGAAATGTAATAGTTTTAGGATAAGGACATTACCAGAGTAAGGATCACTGACATCACCGGGATCCTTCGAGGATACTTCAATGTAAGGATCACATGCTTGAAGGATCATGTTCACATAAAGTATTTCTTTAAGTGAACAGCATTCCAAGCTCTTGGTAACAAATTTCCTTCCATGGTTAGCAATCTGTATGCCCCCTTTCCTGCTTCAGCTTCAATCAAGTAAGGGCCTTCCCACTTTGGTGCTAACTTCCCGTCAGCAGGATTGATAGTGTTTTGGAATGCTTTTCTCAACACCATATCTCCGACTTGGAACTTCCTTATCCTAACATTTTTGTTGTAAGCACCAGCCATTCTTTGTTGGTAGCTTGCCATCCTTATCCTAGCCAGATCCCTGATTTCCTCAATAGTATCCAAATCCTGAGCCAGGGTTGTAGCATTCTCTTCAGGATCACGAGCACTCGTTCTAGCAGTTGGGATCACCATCTCTGTTGGGATCACTGCTTCTGCCCCAAATACTAAAGAGAAAGGTGTTTGACCAGTGGCATTCTTGGGAGTTGTCCTATCAGCCCATAGCACATAAGGTAACTCCTCTGCCCATTTCCCCTTCTTGGATCCTAGCTTCTTCTTCAGATTGTTGATGATGATCTTGTTGGATGATTCTGCTTGGCCATTGGCTTGTGGATGAACTGGTGTTGATGTTATCATCTTAATTCCCCAACTGTCACAAAAGTTAGTGGTTCTGCTTCCAATGAATTGGGAACCATTATCACATACAATTTCAGAGGGAATGCCAAATCTAGTTATAATGTTTCTTTTGATAAAGGATATAACTTCTTTTTCTCTGACTTGAGCAAAAGCTTCAGCTTCTATCCACTTAGAGAAGTAGTCAGTCATGGCAAGCATAAATACTTTTCCACCAGGTGCTTTAGGGAGCTTGCCAACTATATCCATCCCCCATCTCATGAATGGCCAAGAGGATGGTATAGGATGTAGCAATTCGGCTGGCTGATGGAGGATATTGCTGTGTCTTTGACAAGGATCACACTTCTTAGCATATTCTACAGCATCCCCTTTCATAGTTGGCCAGTAATATCCTGTTCTAAGGATCCTTGAGAATAATGCTCTGCCCCCAGTGTGGTTTCCACAATCTCCTTCATGGAAGTCTCTCAACACTTCTTCAATTTCAGGATCCTCGATACATCTTAAATATGGTCCTGCAAGAGATCGCTTATATAATACATTATTCAAAATTGTGAATTGAGATACCTTAATCCTGAAAGCTCTAGGATTTTCTCCCATCGGGATCTCCCCGTATTGCAAGTATCTCATGATTGGTGAGATCCATGATCCTGAATAAGATTGAGCTTCTTTACTAGGGATCATTGCAGTATCCTCTTCTATTTCCATGGCCACCTGATTTTCAATAGCAGGAGCCAGTATATGGATGATAGGGATACTTATATCTTCTAGAATCTTTAAGGATGATCCTAGGTTGGCCAATGCATCAGCTTCCGTGTTATCCTCCCTTGGTACCTGTGTTAAGCTGAAAGAGACAAAAGAGAGTGCCAATTCTTTGACTATCTCTAAATATTTGGTTAGTTTTTCACCTTTAACAGCATAGGATCCATTAAAGTGATTGGTGATCAATAATGAGTCCACATATATTTTAAGATATTTCACCCCCATATCCTTAGCAATTTGCAAGCCAGCAATTAAGGCTTCATATTCAGCCTCATTGTTAGTTGCTTGGAACTCACAGGCTATGGAGTGGGGTATTATGTCCCCCTGTGGCGATTTTAGTAGTATCCCGAGCCCTGTGCCCTTGACATTTGAGGATCCATCAGTGTGTAGTATCCAAGGATCCTTGGTCTCATCCAGCTGTTGGACTTCCAATTCTGCTTCCTTTTGTAGATCACTACTGAAATCAGCCACAGAGTCAGCTAGTGCTTGGGATTTGATGGCTGTTCTAGGCTCGTATCTTATATCATGGGCACTAAGCTTTACTGCCCACTTAGCCATTCTTCCGGACATCTCTGGTTTCCTGAGGACATTCTTGATTGGAAAATTAGTTCTAACAACAATAGTATGGGTTTCAAAATAATGCCTTAACTTAGTTGATGCCATGATTAATGCAAGAATAAGTTTTTCGAGGTGTGAGTACCTGGATTCGGCATCAAGTAAACTCTTACTTACATAGTAGATAGGATATTGTGTACCTTCGTGATCCTTAACAAGGACAGCACTTACAGCGGTTGAGGATACCGCCAGATATAAGGATAACACATCTCCTTTTTCGGGTTTTGTTAATGCTGGTGCCGAGGACATATATTCTTTAAGGGCTTGTAAAGCCTTCTCATGTTTCTCAGTCCATTCAAACTTCTTGTTCTTCCTTAGGATATCGTAAAATTCTTTACATTTTTCTGAGGATTTTGATATGAACCTGTAGCCTTTGCACATCCTTAGCATTGGCAGGGGACTTGATGTTCACTAGTGCTGTAATTTGCTCCGGACTTGCTTCAATGCCCCTCTGAGTTACCATATATCCTAGGAATTTACCTGCCTTAACACCAAAGTGGCATTTTGAAGGATTAAGCTTCATGTTATAGTTATCAAGGATATCAAATGCTTCTTCCAAATCCCTTAGGTGATCCTCAGCTTTCTTTGATTTGACTACCATATCATCTATGTATACTTCCATAGTTTGTCCAATTTGATCTTTGAACATCATATTCACCAGCCTTTGATATGTTGCACCTGCATTTTTAATCCAAAAGGCATGGCAATATAACAATACAAACCGGTTGCGGTCATAAAGGCTGTATCCTCTTGGTCAGATGGTTCCATCTGAATTTGTTGGAATCCAGATGATGCATCCATAAAGGTCAACAGTTCATGCCCCGCTGTTGCATCCACCATGGAGTCAATGTGGGGTAATGGGAAAGGATCCTTGGGACATGCCTTATTCAGATCAGTGAAATCGACACATACCCTCCACTTTCCATTTTTCTTTTGGACAACGACCACATTGGCTAACCATTTTGGATATTTTACCTCTCTGATCATACCTGCTCGAAGTAGTCTCTCTACTTCTTCTTGGATAATGGCATTCCTTTCTGGTGCAAACTTCCTCCTTTTTTGATGGATTGGTTTGATAGACCTGTCAATGCCAAGTTTATGAGTTATGATATCCTTAGATATACCTGTCATATCTTCGTGCTTCCATGCAAAGGTAGACTTTCTTCTTTTGAGGAAGGATATCATGTCTTCTTTCATCTTGCCAAGGATCCCTGATCCGATATAGATTTTTGATTCAGGATCACTAGGATCCAAGAGGATTTCGTCCACATCTTGTTCCCTTGCCTCCAAGACATTCCTCGGAGGATACTGTAATTGCTATTGCTCCCTTGGCTTCGAGGTTGGCTTCATGGATGAGGTATAACAATCCTTAGCCTCCTGCTGATCACTGTCGATCTTGATTATCCCCCATGGGCTAGGGAGTTTCACACATTGATGATAGGTGGACGGGACTGCTTTCATATCATGTATCCAGGGCCTGCCAAGGATAACATTGCAACAAGATAAACAGTCAATAACACAAAATTTTTGATAATTATGTAATCCTTCCACGTAGATTGGGAGTTTGATGTCCCCCAGAGTTTTCTTCGTTTCTCCACTGAACCCTACAAGCACGGAGGATCTTGGTGTGATGTCTGATTCTGGGATACCCATTTTCTTCAGAACATCAAGCTGGATAATGTTCACTGAGCTTCCTCCGTCGATAAGGATCCTGAGGACAAAATGGTTAGAGATAAAGAGAGTAATAACTAAACTATCATGATGAGGATCCTGGATGTTAATGCGATCATTCTCATCAAACGTTATCGTCTTTCCTTCCGAGACACTTGATGTTCGAATAGGTCTCTCTCCATTATCCATTTTTGCTTCCTTTGCATGCCTTTTGGCCGCCGAGAAGGATGTACCACAGATGTCTGATCCTCCGGAAATAAAGTTGATCACTTGTGCATTCGCCGGAGGGGCTGGAGCCTTTTCAGGGATCCTTTTAGGATCCTGAGTCCTTTGCTTTTTTCTTCCCAACAATTCTTTTAGATGCCCCTTGCTTAACAGATATCCAATTTCTTTTCTTAAAGCTATGCATTCTTCAGTTAGATGCCCGAAATCCTCATGGTATGCACACCATTTTGACTTGTCTTTAGTCCCGGATGGTTTATCATTCTTCCTGGGCCACCTAGCTTTTTCTCCTAGATTCTGCATTGCAAGGATTAGTTCCTGATTATCAACGGAAAAACAATATTCTGAGATTGGAGGATAATCTTCATCATCCTCTTCTTGGTCAACAGCATGCACATTCTAGTTCTCATTTCTATGGTAGGATTTGAATTTGTTGTTCTTGAAGGAGGATCCTTGCTTCTCCTGTTTTGAGGATCCTACTTGTCTCTCCTGGATCCTCTTGTCATCCTCTAGCCGGATGAACCTGAGTGCCCGAGTTCTTACTTCATCTAGGTTCCTGCATGGTGTCATAACAAGATCATCATAGAATAATGAATCCTTAAGCAGTCCCATTTTGAAGGCTTCGACAGCCGTAGCCATATCCAAGTTGGGAATGTCCAAGGATTCTTTACTAAATTTAGTTATGTAATCCCTTAATGATTCATTATGACTTTGGGTTACTCTATATAAATCACTGGTTAATCTTTCAAATTTTCTACTACAAGAGAATTGGTTATTGAATAAATTAACTAAATTAGCAAATGAAGTAATAGAGTAAGGGGAAGACTTAGCAGCCATTTAAGAGCTGATCCGGTAAGAGTGGATCCAAATCCTTTACATAGGCATGCTTCCTTTAACTTTTCCGGGATTGGATTGATCTCCATCCTCTCCCTGTATTGTGCTATGTGCTCCTCAGGATCCGTTGTACCATCATACAGCTTCATAGTAGGGATATGGAACCTTTTGGGTACCTCTGCATCACAAATTGGTGGTGCAAAACGAGACACCTTATGGCTTCCATCTGCAATCTCCGGGATAGGCTTGACTACCCCTGGAACACTTGAGATCATATCTTTTAGCTTCTGCAACTCCCTGGCCATAGCATGATTGACACCTGTATCCTGCATGAATCCATGGTTAGTGGTAAGATAATTATTTAAAGTGTTACCTCGCATTGAGTTCAAGTTAGGAATATTGGGTGTGAATCCATATTGCTGGGATTCTGGGATAACGGAGGGACCAGTGGAAGCAATGGTCTGCATTGGAATGAAGTCCCCTTGATGGACATCTAGACTTCCTGTTTGCAAACTTTTTAGGGATCCTTGCATCTGGAAGGATCCTGGTATCTGGGATGATCCTGGAACGAAGGAGGATCCTTGAACCTGGGACGATCCTGGAACAAAGAGGGATCCTTGAACCTGGGATGATCCTGGAACAAAGGAGGATCCTTGACCCTGGGATGATCCTGGAACAAAGTAGGGTCCTTGAAACTGTTGTGCTCCCGGATAGGCTCCTGAATTCATGAAGGATCCCATATGCTGGGGATAGGATCCTGCCGACTGAAAGTGTGAGCCTGATGCCTGAGTCATTGCTGCCGATCCGTGGTGCAATCCTCTTGATTCTCCCATAATTTGCACGTCTGGGACTCCCGATGGCTGAGAAGTGATCATTGGAGTATCAAAGCTCAAGGATTTGGGCATCAGTGGGGAATGATCCTCTGCCGCTTTCTTTTGTCTTTTGAGATCTCCAATTTCCCTGAGGATCCTTTCATTAGTTTCATCCTGCCGCTGCATACGATCCTTCATCTGCAAAATCAAAGTAAATACGTCACTAGTACTGGGAGTATAAGAATTCATAGCAGAAGAAGATGGAGGTTTATAGTTAGTAGGAGTTGGTCTCTTCTCAGCATTCTTCTGGGATCCTGCCGGTGGAGGAGGCAGAGTGTTCTGAGACGAGGTGACTGCAGACATCGCCGTGGACGTGTTTTTCAATCATGAAGCCATGTAATTCTTCCAGAATGATCACTATCAGAAAAAAATTTCTTATGAATGAAGCACCAATTGCCCCACGGTGGGCGCCAAACTGTTTTGGTCAAAAATCACACAAGGATAATGCAACCAAACTTTATGTAAACGGGGTATGATGCTTGGTTTATTGAAAAAGTAAAGGATCACTTCAGTACGAAATATGCAAAGACACAATGATTTATACGAGGAAAAAGCCCTTGATCAATGTATGATCTCCGGCATAAAAAACCTCGGGTGATGGCAACTACCGATCACCAAACTTCAATATAAGAAAAATATGGTTACAACTTCGGATGATAATGAGCTGAGTACAAGGATCACTATCGTAATGTGTGTCTAAGCGTGTGAGAATTGTGTTGTGTGTTCTTCCGAATGGGGAAGAGTGTTATATATACAAGTGTAGGTGACCCATTTTAGGTAAAAAGACTAATAATCAGCTCATTACCCCTTTGGAAATAAAAGTAAATCTAGCCTAAATTATCGCCCTTAAATCATGCCAAGTTTCCATATCCTTCACAACGTCCATCTCCGATTAAGCACATGCTATAGTTGTAAAGACGCGTCCTTTGATTGTGATGCTAAGAGCGGATCCTGCTAGATGTCCTGCAAAACAACATTAAATTCAATGAAAGCAACTGTTAGCACGAGGATCCTATGATGGTCCGTGATCCTGATCCTGAAACTCTGCTGAGGATCACTATCTGCCAAAGAAATAAGGATCACTGGTTAGGATCACATGTAAGGATCATGTATTATAAAAATCCATCCCTAACAATTACTACGAGCAGGTATGATTAGAGAAGTGAAGTATCCAAAATGGTTGGCCAATGTGGTTGTTGTTCAAAAGAAAAATGGAAAGTGGAGGGTATGTGTCGATTTCACTGATTTGAATAAGGCATGTCCCAAGGATCCTTTCCCATTACCCCACATTGACTCCATGGTGGATGCAACAGCGGGCCATGAACTGTTAACCTCTGTGGATGCATCATCTGGATTCCAACAAATTCAGATGGAACCATCTGACCAAGAGGATACGGCTTTTATGACCCCAACCGGTTTATATTGTTATACTGCTATGCCATTTGGATTAAGAAATGCAGGTGCAACATATCAAAGGCTGGTGAATATGATGTTCAAAGATCAAATTGGACAAACTATGGAAGTGTACATAGACGATATGGTGGTGAAATCCAAAAAAGCTGAGGATCACCTAAGGGACTTGGAGGAAGCATTTGATATCCTTGATAATTATCACATGAAGCTTAATCCTTCAAAATGTCACTTTGGTGTTAAAGCAGGTAAATTCTTAGGATATATGGTAACCCAGAGGGGCATTGAAGCAAGCCCGGAACAAATCAAAGCATTGGTGAATATCAAATCCCCTGCCAACGCTAAGGATGTGCAAAGGCTAACAGGCAGGATAGCAGCTCTAAACAGATTTATATCCAAATCCTCAGAAAAGTGTAAAGAATTCTATGATATCCTAAGAAAGAACAAGAAATTCGAATGGACTGAAACGCATGAGAATGCTTTACAAGCCCTAAAAGAATACATGTCCTCAGCTCCAGCATTAATGAAACTAGAAAAAGGAGATGTGTTATCCACAAGCCAATGGACGTTATCAACACCAGTCCACCCACAAGCCAATGGTCAAGCAGAATCCTCCAACAAGATCATCATCAACAATCTGAAGAAGAAACTTGGATCCAAGAAGGGGAAATGGGCAGAGGAATTGCCTTATGTGCTTTGGGCCGATAGGACAACTCCCAAGAATGCTACTGGTCAAACACCCTTCTCTTTGGTATTTGGGGCAGAATCAGTGATCCCAACAGAAATGGTGGTTCCAACTGCTAGAACAAGTACCCGTGATCCTGAGGAGAATGATGCAAACCTGGCTCAAGACTTGGATACTATTGAGGAAATCAGGGATCTGGCTAGGATAAGGATGGCTAGCTACCAACAAAGAATGGCTGGTGCTTACAACAAAAATGTCAGGATAAGGAAATTCCAAGTTGGGGATATGGTATTGAGAAAAGCATTCCAAAATACCACCAATCCTGCTGATGGGAAATTGGCACCAAAATGGGAAGGCCCTTATTTGATCGAAGCCGAAGCAGGAAAGGGGGCATATAGAATGCTTACCATGGAAGGTAATCTGTTACCAAGAGCCTGGAATGCTGTCCACTTGAAAAAATATTTCATGTGAGCAGGATCCTTCTGGCATATATGATCCTTACATTGGGAGTATCCTTCAAGGATCCCTGAAGCATCAATGATCCTTACTCTGGTAATGTCCTAAGCTCGAACTCTTATTTACATATTTTCTTATTTAAGGATAAGGATCATGTATCCTTCATCCTTCTCTCACGAGATTTTGAGTTCTGATAGTCAAGGTATCCTTAGCATATTGTCGACAATCTTCAGAAGCAACTCAGATCCTTGGGTTCAACCCCAGTTATTTGGGCTTGTCCCCAGTTATCCTTGGGCTTGTCCCCAGTTTCGCCTGTAGCGCACGATGATCCTGGTATAGTTCACGTCTTTGGGACCAGTACTCGCTTTAGGGGCTGATAATTCCATTGTACTGGCTATACCTAGGATCCTACGTATAATGGTAGACGTACCATACATCCGTTCCTAAGGTTTCTAACGTTTTCACGTTAGCTAAGGTTTTGGCATTTTCATGTCACTAAGTTTGGATAGTCGCCAGTGAGGGCCATACTCCAGTTTACACACGATCCTTGGGCTTGTCCCCAGTTATCCTTGGGCTTGTCCCCAATTATCCTTGGGCTTGTCCCCAGTTATCCTTTGGGCTTGTCCCCAGTTACTAACTTATCTTTTATATTGGCCTAGTCCCAAGTTATATTCTATTTTTCAGGTTTTCGAAGTTAAACAATTAAGGATCCCCAATCCTTATTATCCATTAAAGTTTTCCTTATGGTTATCCTGATCAAAGATTAGGATCCTAACTCGGATCCTCAGGTATGATCCTTAACTATCTTTAATTTCATTCATTATTCATTTGAATAACCCTTAGACCTTGACAACTGAACCTATGATCCTTAAAATGAGCTACTTTTTGGAAGTTTTCAACTACAGAATACTTGATCCTGGATCGTATCCTAAATTTCTTAAACATAATTTGCTTAACTTTTCTTACTCAGACAAATATATATCAAAACAATTGGAAATTAAAAGGATAAACAAGGATAACAACACAAGATAAGCCAAAAAGATTAGAGTTATTTTATTAACAATAGTTTAAACCCTTCAAAGTTGTCAAAATTGCCAACCCACGTTTCTACCAGCAAAACGTGGCCTGTCCACATGGGTTGGCAAAGGGTGTCCATTGTTCATGCAGTCATAGAAAGTGCAGGAAATTAAAGGCGGCAGGATCACAATGGCTTCATCCCCCAAACAGAGGATCCCTCCACCATATGTAATCCTACCTATTGTTCACAGGATCCTAGATCCTCAACCCTAAACTTATTGTTCAAATACAGACCATAATTGTTTTAAAACATCACAACCACAAAAAAACAACCACCAAACAAAAAAAATTGGGCTCCGACTAAGTCTCGAAATTTCCATCATTGCCCAATCCTGCAGCTCAATCCTTCGCTGCACCATCACCACCGGCTCCACTTGCCTCACCACCATGATCCTTGCCAGCGCCTCCACCCTCAAGCATCAGGATCTCCTCAGCCTCTTCATCATCCTCCAGCTCTGCCAGCCTCGCCTTCCAACCCTCCACGTCCCATGTGCTCCTGTCGAAAGCAGGATCCTGAGCCTCCATAGCCATTTGCAGCTGGATCTTGTACGTTGCTATTGCAGCAGAGACCTTGGCATCTTGGGTGATCTCATGCTTCTCATAGTCAAAGTTGATCAGCATTTTGGCAGCATCATCCTTGGTGGCTCAGAGCTCTTTCTCAAGATCAGCTATCTTGAGATCCTTCAACACAGCAACTTGTTGGAGGTCAGCAATCTGGCGGTCCTGATCCTCGACGTGGCCAACATACGTCTCTATCTCAGCAAATTTCTGCAAGGAAGACAAGGCATAACATCAGAAACAAGTGATCCTCAAAACTGTCAGGATACACAAACAGGGACAGTGATCCTTATCTCGTTGAAGTAGTCCAGAAACTGTTGGCGGAGCAGGGGCAGACCTTGAAGATCCTCGGCTTCAGAGGCCTTTCTCTTCTTGCTTCCTTTTCCCCTAATAGGTGCTTTAGGGGCCGAAGCACTTGGGCTAGCAGGAGTCTTCTTCCTTGAGGATTTGGCATTAGTAAGATCAGCAATACCGAACTTCGAAGCAGACTTAGAGGATTTTCCAGCACCTACACAACCAAAATAAGATAAGTATTTTAACTTAATTCGAATTCCCACACAGAATTACTTCTTAATAAGGATACTTACTTGACATTGTGGCAGAGGCAGAGGATACTTCCTGAGAATCCTGGGTGGTAACCTGGAAAGTTCTTATTTCAGGATCAAGCTTCTTAAAGGCCAGGAGTCTCTCTTTTGCAGCAGGAGTTAACCTAAGATGAGAAACGGATATAGCTGCACAATAAGGAAACAGAAAAAAAGTCAGTGATCCTTATGCTAAGGAATAAGTTCTACGGTGATCCTTCCAGGATCCTCTATCCTACCATGAGCAGCCCACTTCTTGGGCAAATCCTTCCCATCAGGGATGGTATCTCTCCTCACAAAAAAGAACCGCCGCTTCCAGTTCATATCATTTTTGGTAACTTTGAGAACAGGGTGCTCTTCTCCAGCCTTTCGTTTGAACAAGTATCGGTGGGATCCAAAAGTTGTGAGATCATACATCTCGGCCAGCTCCGCCATACCCAGATCAATTCCTTCTTGTTCGATGATCCTTTCAAGGGTGTATAAAACCCTCCAGATCATCGGCATAGCCTGGATATAGCAGATGCCGGTAAGAGAGAAAAAGGACTCAGTGAACTGAGGGAAAGGATACAAGTATCCTATCATGAAAGGAGTGACCGGGAAAGCAACCCAAGTCTCAGAGATGTAATCACTCAAAGCGGTGGGGCTAAAAGACTTAAAGAGGGTATTCGCCGGAAAACAATGACGGATTTTGTCAATTTGAGAATCAGTAAAACAACACCTCTCGGTGGGGGAATCCTTGATGATCCCTTGACCCTTCAAGGGGCTATTATTCTTAGGATCCTTGCTGGGAGAGTTCCGGAGCAGCATTTTTTTTGACAGAATGGTGGAAAGATAAAGAAAACAGAGCAAGAGAAGAGAGAAGATAAAGGGGAATACCTGTTCAATCCTCTGGTCGCGATTATAAAGGGAAGAGTTCTTGAATTTAAATGCAAACGATCCTATCCCTATTTCTATTTATAATGATGATTTGTGCAGGGCTGTCATCTCCATGACGTCAGATCGCAACGGATAGTTCATTCTTAACGACTATATATCCGTTGAGTTAGTTATAGATAAGATCCGGCAAAATATAACTCGTTAATATTACATAATTACTCCTTATATTTTGGGGGCAATTGTTAGGGCAGGATTTTAATGACCTATGATCCTTACATGATATCCTAACAAGTGATCCTTGTTTCTTTGGCAGATAGTGATCCTCAGAAGAGCTTCAGGATCAGGATCATGGATCATCCTAAGGATCCTCATACTAACAATTGTTCTCTTTGAATTACATGCATAACCAAAAATGGACGTTATGGAGAATAAGGAAACTTAGCACAAATTACGGGCATTTAGTTAGGCTAAATTTACTTCTATTCCTAAAGGGGTAACGAGCTTGTAGTTAGGTGACTTGCCTAAAATACGACCACACACACTTATATAAAGGGCACTCTTCAGCATTTGGAAGACACAACACATTTCTCACACGCTTTAGCATACGATACTATAGTGATCCTTGTACCTAGCTCGTTACCATCCGAAGTTGTAAACATTGTTTGTTATATTGAAGTTTGGTGATCGGTAGTTTCCATCACCCGAGGTTTTTTATGCCGGAGATCATTCATTGATCAAGGGCTTTTTCCTCGTATAAATCCTTGTGTCACTTGTGCAATTTTCATTTAAGTGATCCTTATCTTTGTTCATCATACCAAGCATCATTCCCCGTTTACAAAGAGTTTGGTTGCATTATCCTTGTGTGATTTTTGACCAAAACACTTGCAGTATCAGGAAATGCAGTAAGTGCTGTCCTTGTAAAGGATCATCAAGGTCAGCAGTATCCTGTTTATTATGTTAGTAAAAGTTTGTTAGACGTTGAAACTAGGTATTCTCACCTAGAAAAGTTAATATTAGCCCTAGTTATGGCATCAACAAAGCTTAGACATTACTTTGAGACACATAGGATTCATGTTAAAACTAATTATCCTGTTAAAAATGTGCTTAGGAAACCAGAAATGTCCGGTAGAATGGCTAAATGGTCAGTGAAACTGAGTGCTTATGATTTAGTATATGAGCCTAGAAATGCCATAAAGTCTCAGGCTTTAGCTGACTTTGTGGCTGATTTCAGTAGTGACATTCAAAATGAAGTAGATTTAGAAGTACAGCAGCTAGGAGAAAACTTAGAATGTTGGACATTGTATACTGATGGTGTATCTAATGTAAGAGGTGTAGGTCTAGGAATACTACTAAAATCGCCACAGGGGGACATATTACCCCAGGCTATTAGGTGTGAATTTCCTGCTACTAATAATGAGGCAGAATATGAGGCTTTAATTGCAGGATTAGAACTGGCTAAAAATATGGATATTAAGAATTTGCAAGTATATGTTGATTCTTTATTAATCACTAATCATTTTAATGGAACCTACGCAGTTAAGGGAGAGAAGTTAATCGAGTATCTTGAGATTCTTAAAAAATTAGCAGGATATTTCGATATTTTCACACTTGAACAGGTACCAAGAGAGGATAATGCTGAAGCTGAGGCCTTGGCGAATCTGGGATCATCGGCCAGGATACCGGAAGGAACCCGAATACCAATATTACATATCCTGTATCCTGTGACGAATCCTCAGGATAAGGAAGTAATAAGTATTCAGGATCCTGAGGACAAGTATCCCGACAGGGATCCTAAGTCCTGGACGACTCCAATCACAAGATATCTCAAGGATGGACATATCCCCAAAGATGAGAATCCTAAGGCCTTTAGGATGAAGGTTTCACGATTTACTATTATAAATAACGTTTTGTACAAGAAATCTCTTGCAGGTCCATATCTGAGGTGCCTGGAAGATCCCGAGACCAAAGAGGTACTCCAGGCTATACATGAAGGGGATTGAGGTAACCATACTGGGGACAGGTCATTATTTTCGAAAGTATTAAGGACAGGATACTATTGGCCGACAATGAAGAAAGATGTTGCAGAATATGCTCGAAGATGCGACGCATGTCAGAAGCATAGCAACATTCTGCACCAACCTGCTGAACCATTGTATCCTATAGTCTCCGCTTGGCCATTCATGAAATGGGGGATGGACATAGTAGGGAAATTACCAAAAGCTCCAGGAGGAAAAGTCTTTATGTTGGCAATGACTGATTATTTCTCTAAGTGGGTGGAAGCTGAAGCATTTGTGCAAGTCAGAGACCAGGAAGTAGTATCCTTTATAAAGAGAAATATCCTGACCAGGTCTGGAGTACCGGTTGAAATCATTTGTGATAATGGATCCCAGTTTATAAGCAAGAGGACTACTGACTTTTGCAAAAGTTGGGGAATCAGAATGATCACGTCTACCCCGGTACATCCTCAAGCAAATGGGCAAGCTGAATCCTCAAATAAGATAATTGTCAACAATTTGAAGAAGAGATTAGGAGCCAAAAAAGGAAGATGGGCAGAAGAACTACCCTTTGTTTTGTGGGCTGATAGAACAACGGTGAAAAATGCAACGGGCCAAACCCCATTTTCTTTGGTATTTGGAACAGAGGCAGTGATTCCAACAGAGATGGTGATACCTACGGCAAGATCCAACCTTCAGGATCCTGAGCAGAATCCTGCAGCTCTGTGCCATGAGTTAGACACTGTGGATGAAACAAGGGATGCAGCAAAGCTAAGGATGGCGGCATATCAACAGAGGATATCCAGAGCATACAACAAAAATATAAGAACTAGGAGGTTTCAAGTCGGAGATTGGGTGTTGAGAAAAGCTTTTCAGAATACTACCAATCCTCCCGATGGAAAATTAGCTCCAAAATGGGAAGGACCCTACGAGATTGAATCAGAATCAGGGAAAGGAGCGTACCATCTTAAGAATATGGAGGGGGATATGCTACCAAGATCCTGGAATGCTATACATCTCAAAGCCTATTTTAAGTGAGTTTAGAACTTAATTTCTAACTCAAGATGGTATGAATTCAATCTCTTTTAAATATAATTTATTTTATTTGAACTCAATACTAACTTAAGCATCGGAGGGGTGTTAGCCAAGCTAACACCCACCTTAGTTTAAGGTTGTTTTGCAGAATATGATTCAGGATGTAGCTCCAGGATACACACGAAGGATACTTCGAAAGTTTAGAGGATTGGCGCCCTCTCTCACGCCTAAGGGATCCTGATCCCTTCACAGGTTTAAAGGTATTCACCTTTCTCACGAATTGGGTTTAAACACCCCGCCTGGAGCGCAAGTTATTCAGGGATAGTTCAAGGTGGCGGGACCAGTTCATGTAAAAGTGGCTGACAATTTCGTTACTGTTGGCTATGCCCTGGATCCTTAAGGTATATGAGGATTGATCACCCTCTCTCGCGAAAGGGTATTTTCATACTCTCTAAGGTTTAAAGGTTTTCACCTTTCTAAGTCTTGGAGTTTATACACTCCCGCCTGTAGCGCATGAAAATTTGGGATTTTCCCCAGGATACCAAGGATTTATCCCCCAGTATATCTTTGGGTTTTACCCCTGTAATACAAGAATTGTCTGTACAGTTGGAACTAATGTTCTAAATTATCCTAAGTGTTTGAAGACTTCATGCACAGGGGACATTCCTTATAGAGCAATTATGTGAAGCTCAAAAGATCAAGGTTGGGCTAAGTGTCTCGGACTGGGGACATCTTAGTAGGAAAAGTCGCAAAAGAGGTAGGAGTTTGATACTAAGGTTACACTCGGTTCCTGGTATGATCTTTCCTTTGTGAATCTTACACAATTTGTTTGATCTTTTGAAACTATATTTAAAGTTTAATTATCCTGATTAGGATATATTTTAGGGTATATTCTCGAGATATATCCTCGAAATATGATTCAGGATATTTGCTTGGAATGTTCGGGATACGGTACTTGGGTTTAAAAATCAGAGTTGAATTTGTTTATAAATTCTAACTGAATTATCTTTTTCCTTTAAAAGTTCTATTTAAATCATTGGAGATTTTGAAAAGTGAACTAGTTTTTAGAAACTTTGTCTAAATTGTTTGGATTTTGAGGAGTCCTATTCGACGAAAGTCTTCGTAGGAGGGAGATGACAACTGAATTCTCTAGCATGTCCTCTCCAGCAGCATCCTCTCCAGCATTCATCCTAACCTCATCAGCAGCATCACCACCAGCATCCTTTGTAGCACCAGCTTCATCTACCTTCTCGGTCACCTTAGCGGATTTCTCTGCATCAGGTTTTGAGAGGGGCTCCACAGGATTGCCACCAAGATCCTTCAATTTCATCTCCCAGGCTTTGATATTCCATGAAGGGCATTCAAAGCCCAAAGCCCTGGCCTCGTAAGCCATTTTCAGCCTGGCCTGGAGGAGGCAGATGACAACTGAATTCTTAAGGCTCTCCCGGTACGAAGCCATATCTTGCTCATGTTGAACCTGGGCTGCGTCAGACTTAGCTTGAGCCTCTTGGGTGATCTTCTGGATGGTAGACTGGTGGTCTTGATCCATGGCCTTGTACTTGGCTTCATAATGTTCCGATTTGGCGGTGGTGATTGCTGCTTGATCTGCGATGGTAGCCTCAGCCTTCTTCAGTTTGCTCTCTAACATGACATTCAAGCCACATGCGTCCTCGTAGAGGAATACCAGGCGTTCAAGGCCCTGCAAGGTAGATAAACAGGTATCAGCCTGAACTAACATTTGTAATTAGCATATGGTGCAGGATATAGGCCAGAATACTAACCTGGTTAAGGACACCTGTCATGAATTTGCTAGAATCAGTGAACCCATGATTCTCGAATGGGAATACATGGGGAGTAGTAGGATGATCTGCTTCCTTCCTCTTTCGGGAGCTGGAGGCCCGGGTTCTGGATGATGTTTCGGGAGCTGGAGGCCCGGGTTCTGGATGCTGGAGGAGCTTTGGGAGCGGTGGTAGTCTTTGAGCTGCTGGGCTTTGGGGTATCTGCTGGCTTCGGATTAATCTCTTGTTTGATGGGTGCAAGGCTGGAATAACTATCCAACTCATCAAGTTGGAAGCCTTCAAGGTTGATGACCAGCACTGTGTCAAGGGAGAAGTATTTAATTTATGTCATTTATATCTTATAGTCAATTTTCTCACCTATACTTACCAGACATTTCTGAACTAGATTTCTGACTTGAGTTTGTGAGAGACAGGGAGAAAGTTCTTTCGGCGGCAGGAAGTCGGTAAATCTCTTTGATCCTGGGTTGTAATTCTGCACTTGGGGATGCTAGGTCTCTGAAATTCGCTGCACAAATATTAGGATATCAGTCAGAATACAGTTAAGAATATATTTGGGGATGTTCCTAAAACCCTAAATCCTACCATTGGTTAGCCATCTAACTGGCAGATCGAAACCCCCGTCAATGGAGTCCCTTTTTTACGAAAAAGAACTTTCGTTGCCACTGATCTTCGTTCTTGGTGGCTTTAAGGATTAGGGGATCTTTAGAAGTGGAAAACAAGAGAAAACGGCTATTTCCATGAGATCTCAATCGATATGCTATGGGAAGGTCTTCAATACACAGGTCAGGGCAATGACGAGATTTGATTTGGTCAAGCACCATCAAAACTCGCCAGACCATTGGCATGGTTTGGGCATAACTAAGGCCGATGAGCTCGAAGAAACGAGAAATGAAGGGCGGAAATGGGTACCGGAGTCCTAAAGAAAAGGGGTAGGCAAAAAAGCAAACCCACTCGTCTGATGACGCATCTGATCGGACCTCTCGATCAAAAGGGCGAATGACTGTTCCGGTGGGAAAGGCGCCAGAATCCTTCAGAGCAGCGATATTGGCATTGTTGAAGGAGCAGATCTCTTTTTCTGGTTCTCGTATGAGGTTTTGACTCACTAGGGTTTGGACCGGTTCATTTGAGTGAGATCTTGTCCGTGATGCCATGAGAAGTATCAAGCAAATTACAAGAAATTCATAGAAAACAGAGGATGAGAGAGAGGACGAATACCTGAAAATTGCTTGGAGAGAAGTGATAATAACGAGAGATATCTCAGCTAATTATAGGCTGGATATAGGGGGTGAAGAGTAAAAGAAGCATGGGAAGTTGCACAAAGTCATCTCAAACGTCGCTTCGTTTTAATTGCCTCGGTTTGCGGGATAAAATTTTTGAAATATATCTGTTGGATTGGTATACCAACAGATATATTTGGGGATAATTGTTATGGGCCATTTTCTGAGCCTATATATCCTGACTAATATCTTGCTTTTGACTGTTTGTTTGTGATCAGGATACTGAATCGGGATATTGGTAACATCCCGGGCGATATCCTAGTGTTAACTTAATAATCCACGTGCAGGTAAGAGGCTACAAGTCACTAACGGTCAGATGGACTTCTTCTCCTCAAGACCCAGGCATATCTGTTATATGAGAGACGTTGAACCCGAAAGACCAGGTCTACTACGTTCGAGTGGGGAATATTCGCCGGATCCCGGTTATTTAGGATAGTTTGTTGCATTTATTTTACTATAAATAGATGGGGGCGGATCAGATTAAGGCACATAATCTTTCACACACACTCTCAAACACTTTTGCTCTCTAGCTTTCAGCAGTCACTACACACAAACACTTGTAATCGAATTACATTGTAACACTTAGTTGATCCGCACCACATCCTGCACTGTATCCTGATATTTGAAGCAATAGAAGAACAAGGCAGCTGCGATTGTCAGCTCCCGAGGTTTTGTGCCGGCGATCTAGATTGATCAAGGGCTTTCCTTGTACATCACGTGTCAACCTTTACTTTTTTGCTCATTGTTTGATTATAGATACAGCTCTATATCCTGAGCCGTATCCTGAAACTGTTTTAGCAAATAACTTAACTTGAATATTTTTCACACATATTTCTAGCAGACTACCTCACTTAACTAATTTGATCACTTAATTACTTCGGTAATTTTTGACCAAAATAGTTATCCTCTCCCATGCATTGACGAGTTATTCGACCAGTTGCAAGGGTCGAGCTCCTATTCCAAGATTGACCTAAGGTTAGGCTACCATCAGCTGAGAGTCCGAGAGGAGGACGTCTCCAAAACAGCATTCAGAACTCGTCACGGCCATTACGAGTTTCTGGTTATGCCCTTCGGATTAACGAATGAACCTGCGGTCTTCATGGACCTCATGAACCGAGTGTGCAAACCTTATCTGGATAAATTTGTCATAGTCTTCATCGACGACATCCTGATCTATCCTAAGAGTCAGGAGGAACTCGAGTAACATCTGAGGCTTATTCTGGAACTTCTTTGAAAAGAGCAGTTGTATGACAAGTTTTCAAAATGTAACTTCTGGCTTCGCGAAGTCCACTTTCTAGGACATGTGGTAAACAAGGATGGGATTCATGTAGATCCATCCAAGGTCGACTCGATCAAGAACTGGTCTGCACCCCGCACACTGACAGAAATCCGCCAATTCTTGGGTTTGGCAGGATATCACAGAAGGTTTATCAAAGATTTCTCAAGGATTGCGCAACCTCTCACTTCACTGACTCAGAAGGGTGTCACCTATCGTTGGGGTGACGCACAAGAGTCCGCATTTCAGCACTTGAAAGATAGACCTTGTAGCGCACCTATCCTCTCATTGCCTGAAGGCACAGATGATTTTGTGGTTTATTGCGACGCTTCCATCCAAGGGCTTGGTTGCGTGTTGATGCAACGTGACAAGGTCATTGCCTACACATCGCGCCAACTTAAAGTTCACGAAAGGAACTACACTACGCACGACTTGGAAATTGGGAGCAGTTGTTTTCGCACTTTAGATATGGAGACATTACCTGTACAGTACCAAGTGCACCATTTACACCGATCACAGGAGTCTTGAGCATATCTTCAAGCAAAAGGAAATTAAACATGCGACAACGCCGATGGGTCGAGCTCTTGAACGATTACGAATGCGCCATCAAATATCATCCGGCAAGGCCAATGTTGTGGCAGACGCTCTCATTCGAAAGAATACTATACCTAAGCGTGTACGTGCGTTACAACTTACCATTCACTCTAACCTTCCCGCTCAAATTCGTGATGCTCAGGTCGAAGCATTGAAAGCAGAAAACGTCAGGGCTGAGTCCCTGCGAGGATCAAGGAAACAGTTAGAACAAAAGGAAGACGGCGCCTACTATGTTAACGGACGCATCTGGGTTCCACTTTATAGAGACTTACGCGAGCTTGTGATGGATGTAGCACATAAGTCTCGTGATTCAGTACATCCTGGTTCAGATAAGATGTACCACGATCTAAAGACTACACACTGGTGGCCTAGCATGAAAGCCCACATAGCAACCTATGTTAGCAAATGTTTGACTTGTACGAGAGTCAAGACTAAATATCAGAAACCATCAGGCATCCTTCAACAACAAGAGATACCTAAATGGAAATGGGAGCAAATTTCCATGGATTTCGTTACTGGTCTGCCTAGATCTCAACGCGGAAATGATATCATTTAGGTGATCGTGGATCGACTGACAAAGTCTGCACATTTCCTGGCTATCAAGGAAACGGATAAGTTTTCTACTCTAGCAGACATTTACCTAAAGGAAGTAGTATCAAGGCACGGAGTGCCAACCTCCATCATTTCTGATCATGACTCGCGTTTTACATCTGACTTGTGGCGAGCTATGCACAAGTCCTTTGGTTCTCGATTAGACATGAGCACGGCATATCATCCACAGACGGATGGGCAATCTGAACGCACCATCAAAACCCTTGAAGACATGCTTCGGGCATGTGTAATCGACTTTAGTAATGGCTGGGAGAAGCACCTCCCGTTAGTGGAGTTTTCTTATAACAACAGTTACCACACCAGCATCCAGGCCGCTCCGTTTGAGGCACTGTATGGACGGAAAAGTGTCGATCGCCTCTTTGTTGGGCAGAGGTTGGCGACAGTCAAATCACAGGCCCAGAACTTGTAGTGGATACAACCGAAAGGATTGCTCAGATACAGCAACGAATGGCGGCAGCTCGTGACCGTCAGAAAAGCTATGCTGATAAGCGAAGGAAACCACTCGAGTTCCAGGTTGGGGATCGAGTGCTACTCAAAGTCTCACCTTGGAAAGGTGTAGTTCGTTTTGGCAGGAGAGGCAAACTCAATCCGCGTTATGTCGGACCGTTCGAAATTATTGAGAAAATTGGCAAGGTCGCTTATAAGCTGAATCTACCGGCAGAACTCAGCGGAGTTCACAATGTTTTCCACGTGTCAAATCTGAAGAAGTGTCTGTCAGATGAGACTCTCATAGTTCCCTTAAAGGAGCTCACTATCGACGACCAGCTGCGATTCGTCGAGGAACCAGTAAAGATTACTGATCGAGATGTTAAGATTCTCAAGCGTACCAGAATACCTCTTGTCCGAGTTCCTTGGGATTCCCGTCATGGCCCAGAGTATACCTGGGAACGAGAAGACCAAATGAAACTCAAGTACCCCCAGCTGTTTAAGAAAAGTGCAACCACTACTGAGGCTGAAGCTACTGCAGAATTTCGGGACGAAATTCCAAATCAATAGGGGAATGATGTGACACCCCAGGAAAATCAGGAAAACCACGCAACTTAACTAGCTTCCTCAGTAACCACATGCTAAATTTCGGGACGAAATTTTGTTAACGAGGGGAGAATGTGACAACCCTCATAATTCCATGTATCCGTACGATTTATTTATGTTAATTAAAGTGCTTGATGACTGTGTTGAATTACTCAACTGCTTTCTGATTACTGTGTTATACTTACATGTGCTTGTTAACATACTAGTCTTGTGCAGAAAAGTTACTAAAAAGTCCTGTATGTTTTCCTGAGTGTTGGGAATTAAAAATGTCACTAAAAGTTATATAAAAGACAACTTACGGATTAATTAAGCACTTTAACGGAACAGTATCAAACCGAACAACCGGACACTACCTGGAACACAAAAATATTGTTAAACACATTGTTTTTATTTTTCTAAGCTAGTTAGGGTCCCCGAATACCCTAACACACTACATATTACATAACACTCATAAACCACTAACTAAACTTTGGATTTCAAACTATATCACTAACTATTTGGTTGAAACCCAACCAAGCAACCCCCCTTCTTACGGTTTCAAGGGTGGTACCCCACCCTTGATTTTCTTCATTTGTTTATTATATATGCTTAGTACTTAGGGGACACTTTAGCTAATGGTTAATAAGGTAATGGAGGATTATAAGTATAACCAAGAGACTTGAACCACATTCATCACCACCTTCACCAACACCTTCAAACTCTCTCTCCCTCCTCCCTTGTCACGGCCGTGAGCCACCACCACCATCGTCATCATCATTCAACCTTCTTTAACCATTCTAAGGCCATACATAGGTGTTAAAGTGCATACAACGAAGCTCAATGTGTTCGGAAGTTCAAGGACCTCTCTAGATTTCTTTTATCCACCCGTTTTCTCTAGTGTTTCTTCCCTAGCTTAAAAGCTAGTGGTAAGCTCCTTTGATCTTCATTTGCTTCATATTTTTTATGGTTAATAGTTAGGTTATGATGAAAACTTAAGAACACTAGAAAATCATATGCAAAAGTCTTGAACTAAAAGCTAACTTAATGATGAAATATTGTTAAAATAAAGAAGTGATGATATGAATGATGTTGTCTTGTATTATTGATGATTTCTTGTTGCTTGTTTGATTATTACTAGAGATATGATGTTAAACATCAAGGGTAAAACTTGTTAAAGTAAGATTAAAAGCTTAAGTTAACAAGTTAGGAGGTGATTAGTGATTTCCATAAAAAGAATCACCTCCATGTTTAAGCATGAACTTGGTAACAATATGCTTTCTTGAAAAATTAGGAAACAAAGTAAGTTGGTGATCGTATGGATCCGAGGCTTACAAATGGTTTTTCCTAAATAAACCAAGAGTAGAAGATAATTTTTGAAAAATTATGACTTTTGTAAAACCTACACTATTTTAGTAACAAAATAAGCGTAGAAATATTTTTAGAACAAGAAGATCCAATAAATACACATTTTTGCAAAATGAATTTACAAGTTGTAAACATCTAAAAATCCCGAGGATGAGATTTTAACAAAAGTAAACACACTTTGGAGGGTAACTAAACCCACTAAACACCCCACTAAGTTACTACGCGTTTTTACTAAAAACCAAGTTCATGTTATTATGTAAAGTGAATTGTTTTGCACTTGACTAGTGTAATATTGTTTAGCAACTTGTTATTGATTGTTGAATGATTTTTGGAAAAGAAAATGATATACTTATGAGCATGGACACCTCCATTTACAAAGGAAACTCTGACGAAATTTTCTAAAAATTCCAACACTTAGAAAATATTTTTCTAAACAAGCGTTACAAGTATATTTTATAACTTGTGTTTCGAATATAAACTTCGCCATAATTTTTGGTAACAAAATACAAAGTGTCAGAGGTTGGTTTTTGTAAATAAAAATGGGTAAATATATATATTTAGAATATATATTTTATATTAAAACACTTGTGTGGATACTTGCTTATTTTGTGAGATAGTTATATTATTTTAGGGTAAAATAATACAACTTAACAAAGTACCTTGACATTAGAATTGTGTCGTACGTGATAGAAGTAATGAGTAGATAAACCGTACGTAGGATACGTGTTATGCATGAGATACTGTCACACCCCGATTTCCACGTGTTTCACCGGTGGGCCCGGTGGGGGATTATCGTGACGTACTTGGCAACAATATAGTCAAACCACAATATTTAAATGCACGGCGGAAGCATAAAGATAAATTATATTTCAACCACTGATTGTAATATCCAAGTATCACGAGTAGTCGAAACAAATCCACAGGGGATCAAAATAAAATATAAAATATTGTTCAACAGATATTGGCATCCCAAGCTTGCGAGACTCTAACGATGCTAAGGAGTGGCCAGCCTATTACGAGTAGAACCTGCATTAATCTTTTTGGGGAAAATACGTCAGTTTACACTGGTAAATACATTCAACCGACACTTTTGTAAAATGTTTAATAAAATTGATTTGAATGCACATGGCACAAACTCTTTATAACTTGGGATAATTTATAATTAAATCTTGTAAAAGAATTACATGTTCACTATGCGTTCGGTCGCCCGGGTCGTGTCGGGTTTAAGGTTAATAGACACGCCACAAAGCATAAAGCTGTGGCGGGAAAACCAACGGTTATACCTTTAATAATATAGACACATTGTCGGGTGTACGCATACACCCGCGTGTCGTGGTCGTGGCAATTTCGTAAAATGATGCCAAGGACCTCCGGGACATGGTCATTAAGCTCCCAAAGGCGTAAAGCCAACAAAACCAATTTTTAAACGGGTCACATTGAAATCACCCGACTACTAATGAGTTGGGGTCAATTGCCCGACCAAGTGGTATTTTAAATACCGTAACCCAAGCCCGTATAACGGAAAATAAGTTAAAAGTATTTACCTGAGCAAGTAATAACCTCAATCAAATAAATGCAAGTTTCTTTTACTGGTCTCCTACTCTGGAACGAAGGTTTAAACAACCTATTAGAATCCTAACGGGTCTTTAATCTAGCCTTAGCTTAGACCGGTTAGTTTCAAGGGATAATTACGGTTTAATCGCGTGAAAGGCGAAAACCGGGAATGGAATGTGGTTGGACCCAACAAGTTTGAAGAATTGTCTTATTTGGATAATATAACCACACTCTGGATTTTGAAGAGGTTGTGGTATCAGTAAGATACCTTCCATAATGCCCGTAACGAGTTTAAATCCATTATATGCCCCGTAGGGGTATTTCGGTCATTTTAAAGATTATAAAAGAGGTTTCTGAGTTCTACAGGAAATCTGAGTTTTCCGAACAGTTTATAAAGTTCAAAATACTCTATTTATTATTTAAAATCAGTAGCAACTGGAATCGGGTCAAAATACCATGTAGAACTCAAGTTATGTCCGAAAAGGGTATATTCGGTATTTACCGAACCGATGCCATAACCGCAGGTTATGAGCAGGTTAAAAATAATTAAAAATCTTTAAAAATTCTAAAATATTATTTTACATCAGTGTGTAAAAGGTTTGGTGTCGAAATCTAGGTTTAGATAGGCGTTATGCTAATTGCGCCGTTTAATTACTAAAGTTTCCGTAATTGGGCTATCTAGCATAACTCCCATTCTAGACCTTGGATTAACGTGAAATTTTAGGGACATGCTTAGAAATCAGTAACTAAGATTATTGTCCTTTCACGTGTCCAAAATTCTTGTTTTAAAGTGAGAAGGGCGTTACGGTCAACTTTTAAGCATTTAGCGGAAATGTGCTAAAGACTCGGACAAACAACGAACCGGTCACAGAGGGTTATACCATCATGTAACCTGGTCCTAAGAGAGTCCTAAGGCATATCTAAATCATACCATAACGGGTCAGAACTGAAGTCAAAGCAAAAGTCAAAGTTTTGCGACTTTCGGTTCCGAACCGGGTCTAAACAGTAAATGGTCGGATCAAACAAGTTTAGACTAGTTAATATATTTATTATCATGTTATATGAGTGTTAAAACAGGTTACACGCCATCTACATTACTGATTATGCATAAAATCGCAAAATAGCATTCTGTTGACTTTTTCTAAGCAAGTTTGACTCGACATTCGGACTAGTTTGTGACAACCCGAGTTTCTGACTTTGACTTTTGTATTTAATGTGCGTTGACTTTGACTGTGTAGTCATTTGACTTGTTAAATTGTAACTGTATATGTGATGCTATAACGAAATGTATTGTGTTTGCTCGTTATGTGTTGGAAATTTAAGTTGCATAAGTTGTTTAGAAACTGAACCACTCGACGAAACAGAAGTTGATTCGTCAAACAACCCACTGGCGAAACAGGAGTTTGATTCGTCAACTTCAGTTTCGGCGAAATGGGTCTGATTCGCCGGCCCACCAGTTTCGCCAAAGCCCTTTACGGCCCAAAACGTGTTACGTGACTTTAAATAACTAACCGACCCATTCGTCACACACTTTAGCAAACTGAAACCCTAGAACTCTTCCCTGTGTGACGGCAGCCCTGCGTACTTTCACGCCCGCTTGATGATCAGACCATCTTTACGAATATCTCGGTTAGTGTGATTAGTCTTGTAATTCGTCTTGTATGTGTATATTGTTGTTTTCGTTAATCTGATCAGGGCAATCGAGTAGAGTGCTAGTAACGATCATGCGTAGACTATTGTTCTAACGATGAGTTATGTTGCGTGATGTTGGTGAACGACTGTGTATAAATGCGAAAATTGTTGATGTATACGAATTGGCAAACTACTAGGGTTTTTGTGATTAAACTAAATGACGATATACTTATTGTTCTACTACGTTAACGGTTACGTTGTGATGCATGTGGAATAGTGATTCGTAGTGTAGGCTTTGTTATGTATGAACGGCGATTATGTAATTTTTGTTTGATGATTTCTGTTGATGATGATTGATGATGTCGGTGACGGCTGAACTACAAACCATGATTAGGGTTTCTGTAAAATTGTAACTGATGAATACTTTTGACGTAACTGATGTTCAACGTAACTGGCAAGTGGACGAAACAGAGATCTTGGCGAAATAGAATGTGTTTCGCCAAAAAGGAAGTTGACGAGATGGAATCTTGTTTCGCCAAAAGGGAGTTGGCGAAACAGGTTGTGTTTCGCCAAAGGTTGTGTTTCGCCAAAGGTGTGATTCGCCAAAGTGTGATTCGCCAAAAGTGTATTTCGCCAACTTGAATACTTGCACAGTAACCTGATTTAACATTGTTAGAAGTTAACTGAGATATTTAACTGCCGTTAAGTGATACGCATGACTTATATGAATTCGAATGTGTACAATGTGCTACTTAGTGGTTATCAATGCGTTGTCCTTTGTGATTACACATACGTGCCAACTTTGTGAATACCAACTGATCATATACATATACGTACCGTAGGACTTGATTGATTGTTTGTGAGCATTTACTGTAACATACCGAGCAAATCAAGGTGAGATCAATGCATTTTTCTTGAGCATGCGTCCCGGTGGTTTGGGGCAACTGGTAAACGTTTGGAAGGGAAATTTTGGGTAAACAACTTAATCGGTTTTGGTTATTGCCTGGAGGGCAATGGGGGTAATTAGTTGATAGCGCTATTAGGTAGGAAACCTCACACCGGGCCGTAAGGACGGGGTGAACTAATTATCTGGGTTTCACTATGGTTGTTTAGAGGCACACTCCTCGGTTACGTAAGGGCGCTTTCCCTAGGGTAACTAACTGAACAACATAGTGGGTTGCTAAGAGGCACACTCCTCGGTTACGGAAGGGCGTAGTCCCTAGGGTAACTAACATGAGCAACATCGTAACACAACATTGAATCGCATTAACCTATATCTGGTAACACAACTCATTTACAAAACCTTGAACTCACCAGCGTAGTCTGACACACTTGTTTGCATGCTTGTAGGACGTTAACCTTGGAACTTGGACTTGCTATCTGGGCGTGCTGGAGTGGTCATGGATCGAAGCTGCTGGATTATTTATAATTGATACATTGGCTTAAGTTTATTTTGAAACAATTACTAAACGACTTGTCATATGCTTCCGCTACATAACTCTTGAGAATTAATATCGTGTTTGACCTTTAATCTTGGCTATTGACGATATGTTTTATTAAGTATTTACTATTGGTTCAATGTGATTGGTGGCTCAGACTCTGATGTGTAACACGCCTCGCGGGGTTTCCGCAGGTGGTATTTTTGGGGGTGTTACAGTTTGGTATCAGAGCCACTGGTTATAGTGAACTAGGTTTTAAAACGTTTTATAAAACCAGACTATAACCAAATACCTTCGAAGAATCGATCATGACACTCAGCTCCAGATTGCAAGGTTCGTCTCCTGTTTAGTTTATGCATTACTTCTTTAGTAGTCACACACTCATAACTTGCATGACACGATATACTCACTACTACGGTGACTAGATAGTGAGACACTACTCATCGACTTATGTGAATAGTAAACCTATGATACCATCCATTGTGTTGTGTGAACGGGGGAAACTTCGAGCGCAAGCTAAGAGGCACTGAGATAAGCATGCAAATTGCCTTATTATTACGGGTGCACACTTAATAATAACGTGGGGTGCATGCGAGTCCCAGTGAGGCTTATCGAGCGTGAGAAGGGTTCTGCCTTATTATGTGTGAACTTGGTAGTACGTAGATATCAACCTGATACTTGATATCCATCTCGTTTTGATTTCCTGAATCGGGTCATCTTTATATATAGAATCATGAGTGGACGAGGACACGGGCGTGGCAACATCAACATGACTCAGGCTGAGTTGACTGACCTAATCAACACCCGTGTGGCTGAGGCTTTAGCAGCCTATCAAGCTGGTACGGAATGTACCAAGTACTCTTACTCTTATAACGCATACACGTCTTTTCACTCCTGTAACATGTTTCCTTTCGTCATTTAGGTCAGCAAGCGCAACCTCAACCCAACCAGCCTGCGTGTACGTTCAAAATGTTTATGGACTGTAAGCCACAGACCTTCACCGGGACAGAAGGGGCTGTGGGACTTCTGAGATGGTTCGAGAAAGCAGAGTCTGTGTTCGCTATTTGTAACTGTCCCGCTGGGGACAGGGTGAAATATGCTGCGGGTACCTTGGCGGATGGTGCCCTAACGTGGTGGAATGCCCAAGTGCAGTTGTTGGGCATCGAGGCAGCAAATGCTACAACCTGGGATGATTTTAAGGAACTGATCAGAGAGGAGTATTGTCCTCGGGATGAGGTTCAGAAGTTGGAAAACGAGTACTATGACTTGAAGATGGTTGGATCTGAAGTCGAAGCATATGTGAAGCGATCGTATGAATTGGCGGACATGTGCCCGAACTTGTCCCGGCCTATGTCTCGGAGGATTGAGTTATTCATCAAGGGGTTGCCTCCGCGTGTAAAGAGTTTAGTCACTGCAGCCCATCTCAATGATTTAACACAGATCGTTCGTCTGACCCATAAGATTGTGGACCAAGAAGTAGAGAGCGATTCGTTACCCCCGCGTATTTCGGCCACTACTACTGCTACACCCACTGCCACTGCGTCCGCTAATGATAACAAGCGGAAGTGGAGTGAGTATGACAAGGCATCCAGTGCTGGCCAGACTCAGAAAAGGCCAGACAACAGCAACCGCAACATCAGTCAGTCATCTTCTGTCAATCAAGGCCAGGGAAGTGGCCACAGCCAGGGTTCATATGCAGGGAGAAAGCCACGGTGTAACAGATGTGGCTATCATCATTGGGGGCCGTGTGGTCGGACGTGTAACAAGTGTGGTAAGCCAGGCCATGAGGCCAGGGATTGTAGAACCTCACAACCCAAACACCAGCAGCAACAGAACCAGCAAAACCAGAGACAACAGGGGCAACCACCCCAGCAGAACCAAGGTTCCAGGAAGGGGTGCTACCAGTGTGGTGACGAGGGCCACTTTAAGCGGGATTGCCCTCAGTTAAACCAGAACGCCAACGACAACAACCGCCCGAATAATAACAATGCTGGGAACAACAACAACAATAACGGCAATAATGGGGGTAACGGTAATGGTGCTCGAGGGAGGGTGTTCCAGCTTGGGGCAGGGGATGCTAGGAATGACGGCAATGTTGTCACCGGTACGTTTCCTGTAAACAATCATATTGCTTCTGTGTTATTTGATTCTGGTGCCGACTGGAGTTACGTGTCCTTAGAATTTAGTCAACGATTGGGGATAACCCCAACGCCTTTAGAAGTTAAGCAAGTAGTAGAACTAGCAGATGGTAAAACAATAGAAGCCTCGAATGTCCTCTTCGGGTGCAAGCTAGATCTCGTGGGTCAAGTATTCGATATTGATCTCCTTCCCGTTACGCTCGGTAGTTTCGATATAGTGGTAGGCATGGATTGGCTGTCCAAGCACCAAGCAGAAATTTTGTGCAAGGAGAAGGTGGTGCGTATCCCTCTCCCTGATGGGGAGTCCTTACTGGTTCAAGGGCATCGTAGTGGGACGATGGTTGGTATCATCTCGGCTATGCATGCGCAAAAGTGTCTACAAAAGGGGTATCCTGCGATGTTAGCGTTAGTTACAAACGCTCAGTCTGAGGAGAGAAGGATCGAGGATCTGCCGGTGGTGCGGGATTTCGCTGATGTGTTCCCAGAGGAGTTACCAGGGTTACCTCCTCACCGTCAAGTGGAATTTCAGGTTGATCTGGCGCCAGGAGCGGCCCAATTGCCCGAGCTCCATACCGGTTGGCTCCTGGGGAGCTACAGGAATTGTCTAATCAGTTACAGGAATTGTTGGATAGGGGATTCATTCGACCCAGTTCTTCACCTTGGGGAGCCCCGGTTTTGTTTGTGAAGAAAAAAGACGGGTCATTCCGCATGTGTATCGATTATCGAGAGCTCAACAAGGTGACCATTAAGAACCGCTATCCGTTACCACGCATCCACGACTTGTTTGACCAGTTGCAAGGGTCAAGTTTTTATTCAAAGATCGACTTAAGGTCGGGTTACCACCAGGTAAGGGTTAGAGAAGAAGACGTTTCCAAGACTGCTTTTCGAACGCGCTACGGACACTACGAGTTTTTGGTCATGCCGTTTGGATTGACGAATGCACCAGCGGTCTTCATGGATCTCATGAACCGTGTATGTAAGCCATATCTCGACGAGTTTGTTATAGTGTTTATTGACGACATTTTGGTTTATTCAAAGAACAAGGAGGATCACGAGCGTCACCTACGTCTCATCTTAGAACTTTTGAGAAGGGAACAACTGTATGCTAAGTTTTCTAAGTGCGATTTTTGGATTCGAGAAGTGCATTTCCTTGGGCACGTTGTTAACGAGAAAGGGATACATGTGGATCCTGCGAAAGTGGACGCAGTTAAGAATTGGGCGGCACCAAAGACTCCTTCTGAGGTGCGACAATTTCTTGGTCTCGCTGGATATTATCGGAGGTTTATTAGAGATTTCTTGAAGATCGCACAACCCCTCACTTCGCTGACACAGAAAAACACGGTATACTCTTGGGGAACGAAGCAGGAAGAGGCCTTCCAGTTATTAAAACAGAAACTTTGCAGCGCACCGATTTTGTCTTTACCAGAGGGTACCGAAGATTTTGTGGTCTACTGTGATGCATCTATTCAGGGTCTCGGATGTGTGTTAATGCAACGCGAGAAGGTGATAGCCTATGCCTCGCGACAGTTGAAGATTCACGAGAAAAACTACACGACACACGACTTGGAGTTAGGAGCGGTGGTATTTGCGTTGAAGATCTGGAGGCACTATCTGTACGGTACCAAATGCACCATCTACACCGACCATAGGAGTCTTCAGCATATCTTCGACCAGAAAGAATTGAATATGCGGCAACGGCGATGGGTTGAATTATTGAACGATTATGAATGCGCCATCAAGTATCATCCGGGCAAGGCGAACGTTGTAGCTGACGCCCTCAGCAGAAAGGATAATGCACCTAGGCGTGTACGAGCATTGCAACTCACGATCCAGTCCAATCTTCCTTCCCAGATACGAAACGCTCAGTTAGAAGCGTTGAAACCAGAGAACGTTCAAGCTGAAGCTTTACGCGGCTCAAGACAACGACTAGAACAAAAGGGAGACGGTGCTTACTACGTAACCGGACGCATCTGGGTTCCACTCTATGGTGACTTACGACAACTGGTGATGGATGAGGCACATAAGTCACGTTACTCCGTACATCCTGGATCAGATAAGATGTACCACGACTTGAAAACTACATACTGGTGGCCTAGCATGAAAGCCCATATAGCGACATACGTCAGTAAATGTTTGACTTGTGCTAAAGTCAAGGCGGAACATCAAAAGCCCTCAGGTCTACTGCAGCAACCAGAGATACCCACATGGAAGTGGGAACAGATCGCCATGGATTTCGTGACAGGACTACCAAGAACTCAGGCCGGAAACGATACCATTTGGGTGATTGTTGATCGTCTCACGAAGTCAGCACATTTCTTAGCAATCAAGGAGACAGACAAGTTTTCGCAGCTAGCAGCGGTTTATCTTAAAGAGGTCGTCTCTAGGCATGGGGTACCAACTTCTATCATCTCAGATCGAGATCCGCGTTTCACTTCAGAGTTATGGCAGTCAATGCATAAATCGTTCGGTTCCCAACTCGACATGAGTACCGCTTATCACCCGCAGACGGATGGTCAAAGCGAGCGCACCATCCAGACACTTGAAGACATGCTGCGGGCATGTGTAATTGATTTCGGGAAGGGGTGGGAGAAACACTTGCCATTGATAGAGTTCTCCTACAACAACAGCTACCATACAAGTATTAAGGCAGCTCCGTTCGAAGCACTGTACGGACGGAAATGTCGTTCACCTCTCTGCTGGCTTGAGGTGGGTGATAGTCAGATCACAGGCCCTGAGTTTGTGCTTGAAGCGTCAGAAAGCATTGTGCAAATCCGAAACCGTATGGCCGCAGCTCGCGACCGCCAGAAAAGCTACGCTGACAAGCGTAGTAAACCGTTGGAATTTGAAGTTAATGATCGCGTTATGTTAAAGGTCTCACCCTGGAAGGGTGTGGTGCGTTTTGGGAAACGCGGCAAACTAAACCCCCGTTACGTAGGACCCTTCAAAATTCTGGAACGAATTGGAAAGGTAGCTTACAGGTTGGAACTACCTGCTGAGTTGGGTAATGTTCACGATGTATTTCATGTATCGCAGTTAAAGAAGTGTTTGGTTGACGAAACACTGGTTGTACCATTTCAGGAGCTGAAAATAGATGACAAGTTACAGTTTGTCGAAGAACCTATTGAGATTATTGATCGGGAAGTTAAAGTGCGTAAGCATAGTCGTATACCCATTGTGAGAGTTCGTTGGAACTCAAGACGTGGTCCGGAGTTCACGTGGGAACGCGAGGACCAGATGGAACGTAAGTATCCACACTTATTTCCCAAAGACAAGACCAAGCCTAGCAATTCTGCATCTCATGTAACTAGTGAATTTCGGGACGAAATTCCCATTCAAGTTGGGGATGATGTGACACCCGCGGAAAATGCACAGTCATCTTGATTAGCATCGCATCGTGTTGCGGATGGTTTATCAAATTTCGGGACGAAATTTCTTTCAAGTTGGGGATGATGTGACAACCCGAGTTTCTGACTTTGACTTTTGTATTTAATGTGCGTTGACTTTGACTGTGTAGTCATTTGACTTGTTAAATTGTAACTGTATATGTGATGCTATAACGAAATGTATTGTGTTTGCTCGTTATGTGTTGGAAATTTAAGTTGCATAAGTTGTTTAGAAACTGAACCACTCGACGAAACAGAAGTTGATTCGTCAAACAACCCACCGGCGAAACAGGAGTTTGATTCGTCAACTTCAGTTTCGGCGAAATGGGTCTGATTCGCCGGCCCACCAGTTTCGCCAAAGCCCTTTACGGCCCAAAACGTGTTACGTGACTTTAAATAACTAACCGACCCATTCGTCACACACTTTAGCAAACTGAAACCCTAGAACTCTTCCCTGTGTGACGGCAGCCCTGCGTACTTTCACGCCCGCTTGACGATCAGACCATCTTTACGAATATCTCGGTTAGTGTGATTAGTCTTGTAATTCGTCTTGTATGTGTATATTGTTGTTTTCATTAATCTGATCAGGGCAATCGAGTAGAGTTCTAGTAACGATCATGCGTAGACTATTGTTCTAACGATGAGTTATGTTGCGTGATGTTGGTGAACGACTGTGTATAAATGCGAAAATTGTTGATGTATACGAATTGGCAAACTACTAGGGTTTTTGTGATTAAACTAAATGACGATATACTTATTGTTCTACTACGTTAACGGTTACGTTGTGATGCATGTGGAATAGTGATTCGTAGTGTAGGCTTTGTTATGTATGAACGGCGATTATGTAATTTCTGTTTGATGATTTCTGTTGATGATGATTGATGATGTCGGTGACGGCTGAACTACAAACCATGATTAGGGTTTCTGTAAAATTGTAACTGACGAATACTTTTGACGTAACTGATGTTCAACGTAACTGGCAAGTGGACGAAACAGAGATCTTGGCGAAATAGAATGTGTTTCGCCAAAAAGGAAGTTGACGAGATGGAATCTTGTTTCGCCAAAAGGGAGTTGGCGAAACAGGTTGTGTTTCGCCAAAGGTTGTGTTTCGCCAAAGGTGTGATTCGCCAAAGTGTGATTCGCCAAAAGTGTATTTCGCCAACTTGAATACTTGCACAGTAACCTGATTTAACATTGTTAGAAGTTAACTGAGATATTTAACTGCCGTTAAGTGATACGCATGACTTATATGAATTCGAATGTGTACAATGTGCTACTTAGTGGTTATCAATGCGTTGTCCTTTGTGATTACACATACGTGCCAACTTTGTGAATACCAACTGATCATATACATATACGTACCGTAGGACTTGATTGATTGTTTGTGAGCATTTACTGTAACATACCGAGCAAATCAAGGTGAGATCAATGCATTTTTCTCGAGCATGCGTCCCGGTGGTTTGGGGCAACTGGTAAACGTTTGGAAGGGAAATTTTGGGTAAACAACTTAATCGGTTTTGGTTATTGCCTGGAGGGCAATGGGGGTAATTAGTTGATAGCGCTATTAGGTAGGAAACCTCACACCGGGCCGTAAGGACGGGGGTGAACTAATTATCTGGGTTTCACTATGGTTGTTTAGAGGCACACTCCTCGGTTACGTAAGGGCGCTTTCCCTAGGGTAACTAACTGAACAACATAGTGGGTTGCTAAGAGGCACACTCCTCGGTTACGGAAGGGCGTAGTCCCTAGGGTAACTAACATGAGCAACATCGTAACACAACATTGAATCGCATTAACCTATATCTGGTAACACAACTCATTTACAAAACCTTGAACTCACCAGCGTAGTCTGACACACTTGTTTGCATGCTTGTAGGACGTTAACCTTGGAACTTGGACTTGCTATCTGGGCGTGCTGGAGTGGTCATGGATCGAAGCTGCTGGATTATTTATAATTGATACATTGGCTTAAGTTTATTTTGAAACAATTACTAAACGACTTGTCATATGCTTCCGCTACATAACTCTTGAGAATTAATATCGTGTTTGACCTTTAATCTTGGCTATTGACGATATGTTTTATTAAGTATTTACTATTGGTTCAATGTGATTGGTGGCTCAGACTCTGATGTGTAACACGCCTCGCGGGGTTTCCGCAGGTGGTATTTTTGGGGGTGTTACATAGTTAGAGTGGGAATCAGAGGGTGCCCTTTTAGGGTTTAAAGCCCACATGATTACCAACATATAACTACCTTTGATTCGACAAACCACTGGACCATTTGTGATTTATCGTAAAGTCAATCGTTAATTACGACGGATTGACTTTCAAGCTACAACTATGCAAAAACTAAACCACAAAGGGTTTGGCACACTTACTGAAGTCTAGTGAATGACCAGAGATGCTTAGAGAGGATTGTTGTGCTCCAGAAAGCTCCAGGAGTGAAGAATGAAGGTGTGGTTACAATGTGCACAACTTATGGCCTTTTATAGTGAAAATTGGTGCATTAGATCATGACAACAAGGTCTATAATTGATCATGGATGTTCAACAACTGTCCCTGAGAGTTACGGGACGTGTAGGGGGCGCCCATGCTGCCATAATTGCATCCAAGGTCGGTTAAAACAGCAAACAGCGAACCTGTGCACGTTTTCTTCAACTGGGGCCTTGACGCGGCCCGCGTTAAGGATCAGGCTACCTTTACGCGGGTCGCCTGAATCCTAATGTCAGGAACCGGATCTGCACTGCCCGCGCGGCCCGCGTAAGCTTCTTGGTTTCTTCGACGCGGCCCGCCTGAGGCCTGTATTTCAAGATTTTCAAATCTTTTGCCATTATTGCCCTGGCCTTTCAGTTTCGAAGGGGTAACTTTGCGTTTTAGGGCCTCGTTTATTTACGAATAAGGGCCTTGGAACTTTTACCCAGCTTATTAACCCTTGGTTAATTTATTACTACCCGAAAAGTCATAACTTTCAATGTTTGACGCTTTCAACCCTTTTTAACGAATTTGATCATAACTTTCTCGTTTTAAAACGGAACTTCGCGAAATTTAAATCACGCCTTCTAGTGAGTATAATTTACCATTACAAAGCCTCGGGTATGCCCAAAGGTCACTCAGAGGTATAACTTAAACATGTTGACACATTTGGCCCCTGTAGTTTGTAATTCCTCACTTTCTTTCACATTTCGTTCCGTACGATCCAGGATTCATTCGTTTGAAGGTACTAGCATCATTTAGGGTTACTGTACAGCATATTTATCCCTCGTTGACATTTTTAACCCTCGAATTTATATACTTTCAATGTTTGTCAACTTTAGTCCTTTAATTAGTATTTAATACCACGTGTATACTTACGACACGTGTCACTACATCATTGGACACAAAATTTCGATGTGTTACAACCTCACCCCCTTAAAAGAAATCTCGACCTCGAGATTTATTGGAATAGATGAGGGTACTTCTCCTTCATCGTGGACTCTACCTCCCACGTGTACTCGGGACCTCTACGGGCATCCCATTTCACCTTCACAATTGGTATATACTTCCTGCGAAGTTTCTTAACTTGTCGATCCTCGATCGACACAGGTTTTTCAACGAACTTTAAGCTCTCGTCGATGTGTACATCTGTATGCGGTATAACCAGCGATTCATCAGCAAAACACTTCTTTAAGTTACAGATGTGGAACCCATTGTGGATACCACTGAGCTCCTCTGGTAAGTTTAACTTGTAGGCAACCGATCCGACACGTTCGATTACTTCGAAGTGTCCAATATATCTCAGGCTTAATTTGCCTTTCTTACCGAATCGCATCACCCCTTTCCAGGTGATACCTTAAGCAAAACCTTGTCGCCTACTTCGAAATTGAAAGGCTTACGCTTCAAATCTGCGTAGCTCGTCTGCCTATCTCGGGTAGCTTTCAACTTCTGCCCAACAGACGGGCGTTCTACATTTTCTACCATATAGAGCTTCAAAAGGTGCAGCCTTAATGCTTGTATGGTAGTTGTTGTTATAGGAGAATTCGACCAATGGTAGGTGGTTATCCCAGCTACCACCTAAGTCGATCGCACATGCACGGAGCATGTCTTCTAATGTTTGGATTGTACGCTCACTCTGTCCATCCGTCTGAGGGTGGTAAGCCGTACTAAAATTCAAACGTGTGCCCAAAGATTGTTGGAAACTTTTCCAAAAGTGTGACGTGTACCTGGTATCTCTATCGGAGATGATAGACACAGGCACGCCATGAAGGGCTACAATCTTGTCTACAAACAACTGGGCTAATATATCGGAGCTATGAGTCTCCTTTATGGGTAGGAAATGTGCTGACTTAGTCAGTCCATCAACTATTACCCATATTGTATCGTTTCCCTTCTTTGTCTTTGGCAACTTGGTGATGAAATCCATCGTCACCATTTCCCATTTCTACTCGGGAAGTTCATGCTGTTGTAGCAAGCCTGACGGTTTTTGATGTTCAGCCTTTACTTGCGCACAAGCCAAGCACTTTGCTACATAGGTGGCTATAGACTTCTTCAAGCCTATCCACCAGAAATTCGCCTTCAAGTCCTGGTACATCTTATCAGCACCAGGATGAACGGAATATCGGGAACTGTGGGCTTCCTGAAGGATAACGTCACGAAGACCTCCATAAACAGGAACCCATATCCTTCCATTCAATCTCAGAATTCCGTCTTTGCCATAGGATAACTGCTCTTCAGTTACTCCTAGCTTTTTGTTTGGATAGTTAGCTTCTAACACAGCCTCCTTCTGTGCAGCCAACAATCGCTCATTCAGACTGTTCTTGATTTCAATGCTCTTGGCATTGATCCTTATTGGTTTCACCCTTTCTTTCCTGCTCAAGGCATCTGCGACTACGTTGGCCTTTCCTGGATGGTATCTTATTTCACAGTCATAGTCGTTCAGAGTTTCCATCCAACGTCGCTGCCTCATATTCAAATCTTTCTGATTGAACAGGTGTTGAAGGCTTTTGTGATCAGAATAGATCAAAAATTTAATGCCATAAAGGTAATGCCTCCAAAGCTTTAGTGCAAATACAACGGCACCCAACTCCAAGTCATGGGTGTTGTAGTTCTTTTCATGCACTTTCAATTGTCACGAAGCATAGGCAATCACTTTGCCCCTCTGCATAAGGACACAACCCATACCGGTGTGCGATGCATCACAATATACGACAAATTCTTCCATTCCTTCCGGCAATGTCAACACTAGAGCATTGCTCAGCTTTTGTTTGAGGATATCAAAAGCTTCTTGCTGCTTAGGGCCCCAATTGAACTTTATACTCTTCCTAGTTAAGGAAGTTAGGGGTGCAGCAATTCTTGAGAAGTTTTTGATGAAGCGTCTGTAGTATCCTGCTAGACCTAGGAAACTGCGAATCTCCGTAGGTGTCTTCGGCTCCTGCCAGTTCATGACGGCTTCAACTTTGGCGGGATCCACCTGGATACCACGCTCACTGACTACATGCCCAAGGAACTGGACTTCTCGTAGCCAAAATTCACATTTAGAGAACTTGGCATAAAGCTTTTCTTGATGAAGCAGTTTAAGAATACATCGAAGATGCTTCTCGTGGTCAGCTTGACTCTTTGAATAGATGAGGATGTCATCGATAAAGATAATGACGAATTTATCCAAATAAGGCTTACAAACGCGATTCATGAGATCCATGAATGCGGCAGGTGCATTGGTGAGCCCAAAAGGCATCACTAGGAACTCGAAATGACCATAACGAGTCCTAAATGCTGTTTTGTGCACGTCTTCGTCCTTGACCTTCAACTGATGGTACCCTGACCTTAGGTCAATCTTGGAAAAGTAGCTCGCTCCTTGCAACTGATCGAACAGATCGTCGATCCTGGGCAAAGGATACCTATTCTTGATTGTAACTTTATTCAGCTCACGGTAATCGATGCATAGACGCATCGAACCATCTTTCTTTTTGACGAACAGGATTGGTGCTCCCCAAGGAGATGAACTTGGTCTAATAAAACCTTTGGCTAGCAGATCATCTAGTTGCGTCCTCAATTCTTTCATTTCCGTGGGTGCCAATCTATAAGGTGCTCTCGCAATAGGTGCGGCTCCTGGAATGATGTCGATACTGAATTCTACTTGCCTGTCTGGTGGCAAACCAGGCAGTTCTTCTGGGAAAACTTCAGGATAGTCAGAGATGACTGGGATGTCTTCAATTCTGGGTTTTTCCTAACCGATAGTCACCTGTGCCATATAAATGACACATCCTTTCTTCAAACATCTGGATGCCTTTAGCATAGATACTTGTGCAGGCAATCCATGTCGAGTATCTCCCTGAATGGTGAGCGGTTCTCCAGACGGAGTCTTGATTACCACTTGTTTCTGGTTGCACACGATTTGGGCTTGGTTATGCGATAACCAATCCATACCCAACACTACGTCGAAACCAGCAAGTTTAAAGGGTAACAGGGATAAAGGAAATGAGTGATTCCTAATGGATATAACACATCCATCTAAAACAGTTGAGACTGTTCCCATAGTCCCATCAGCTAGTTCTACTTCATATTTCACATTCAAGGCTTTAACAAGCAATTTTAACAATTCACAGAACTTATCATCCACAAAGGATTTATCTGCTCCAGAATCAAATAATACTCTTGCGAATACATCGTTGATAAGAAACGTACCAGTTATGACGTTGTCGTTCTGGATAGCCTCTTTAACATCCATCTGAAAGACCCTCGCATTGGTCTTTTTCCCATCTTCAGCCTTCTTCACTATCTTCGGGCAGTTAGTCTTGATGTGCCCTTTCTCGTTGCAACTATAGCAAGTTACATCCCTGAGTTTCTTGCACTCAAGAGTCCTATGCTCAGAGGACTTGCATATCCCAAACGCCTTCGGCTGGGATTTCTTTTCAAATCTGCACCTTCCGAAGTGGTGCTTCTGACAAACTTTGCACAAGGGCTTATCGCCCGACTATCGGTCGTTCTTCTTGTTCTCTGACCCCTTCTTGTGGTCACGATTGCCCTGGTGCTTCTTGTTAGATCTACGTGAATCATCGTCTTCACGTTTCCTTTTCTCATTATCAGCGTTTCTCAACGATCTCTGCCTCACTGCATCCAGGGTGAGAGACAGAGATATATTTGCCACGGATCTGAAGGTAGCAGGCCTAGAAGCCTTCACGCTAGCCTTTATTTCTGGGGCCAAACCCCCAATGAAGCGCGCGATCCGTTTGGATTCCGGTGTAACGAGGTACGGAACCAATCTCGACAGAGTGTTGAAAGTCGTGAGATAAGCCTGGCAGTCCAGGTTCTTCATGACCAGCGATAGGAAATCAGACTCGATCTTTTCAACCTCGTGCTGAGGGTAGTAATTTTCCTTGATGAGAGCGATAAATTCCTCCCATGTCATGCTATACAAAACAGCCTTCCCAAAGGCTTGAACCAAAGATCTCCACCACGCTAGGGCTTCACCTTTGAACGACTGCGACACAAACTTCACCACATCTCTCTCAGCACAACCACTTATGTCCACAACTGTGTCCATTTCATCTAACCAGGTCATACAATCCACCGCGCCTTTCTCCCCAGTAAAGTCTCGGGGTTTGCAGGAAACGAAGTACTTATACGTGCAACCCCTGGCGCGAGGTGCATCATCGACCACTTTCTTCTTAGGGTGGACGCTATTCTCATTGGATGAGTGCCTATCGTCGTCCTTCTTAGGCTTAGACGGAGTCGAGGGTGGTTTGCTGTGAGGTTTAGAGTGGGTTTTTGGCTTTGAGTGTGGTGTAGATAAGGTCCTGCTTCGAGACTCGCTGTACTCTTCGTATTGACGATCTAAGGCCGTCTTCGCAGCGTTGTCTACCAAAGCCTTCAATTCAGCGCCCGTTATATGAATCTGGGCGTTATCGTTGTCATCTTCCTTTGATTGACTATTAACTCCACTTGGGTCAGTCATTGCAACTTGGATCTGCTACAGAAGATAATGACAAGGTTTTATTAGGAGTTTATTATGGAATTGTCTTTTATGGCAATTTATTAACCATGGTAAACATAGACCATATCTGGTTAATTTGTTACTCACTTTCATTTAGGATTTGAATATAACTTATCCTAATTACAAATAATATCGTTAGTGGCACATAATCCTAGTCACAAGGACGTTTTTATAATATAAGCCAGGATTACAAAGAATCAAGGCATGAAGGTTTGAACCGTGTCCTTTTACCTTTTCTGACAGGGAGTCATAGACTACAACTGTCTTTTGTCTTATATGACAGTAAGTATGGCCCGTAGGCACTACATCACTAATGGATGCTTAATAATGATCATTTTTATTGACGATTTAACCCATGATTTACCAATCATTAATTTGGGCTTTGAAATCCTTAGAAGGATTCTTATATAAGAATGACGCGTGCGATTTAACGAATCACATTTGCCAAGAATGTTAACATGTTTACCGAGGTTAACAGGAATCTGAATCTCTTAATTAAGTCTTACCATCTTGGCCTGGTTTTATAATGACACCAGGCTAGGTTCACCATTAAGATTCTTTATTTAGGCAGATTAATTTAAAAGGAATGATTTTTGATTTATTTCATATAAGAACGTATCTAATCAGAAAAATGAAATTTATAACTTAATATTCCATTAATCATAATAATGATTACACACTGCCCTAAACGAGACTTTTAAATAGACAAAATACCTACGCAGAGGTTTACAGAAAACAAGTCCACGTAGGGACCAAATACAAGGATAGATGTCCGCACAGGGACAAAAAGATAAGCCCACGCAGGGACTGAAAAGGCAATTGTCCACGCAGGGACTAAACATAATAAATGTCCTCGCAAGGACTAAAGTAAATAAATGTCCACACAGGGACTTGATTATAATAGTAAATACAGTAGTACATAAAGAGACTAATGATCTCGTTTCTTCCTCCCTTTTAGTAAGTTTGCAAGGCCTTTGCGGAATCCACGGTTACTTTTACGTTCTTGCTCAAAGTCTCGTTCCACTCGGTTTAGACGGTGGAGGATTTCTTCTTGCTCCGGTGGAGAAAAACGTGGCTGCTGCGACGGCTACTGAACCGGAGGTCTAGGAGGTGCTGGATACCCATGAGCTGAGTAATCTAGTCCCCAATGGTTTCCATAAGGTCTACCGGGATGGAGGGCATTGTAATTAGCCGCTACCACGTATGGGTCGGCATCATAATTATAGTTGTAGTGCGTGTGAGTCGGCTGCTCAAACGGGTTGGACGCGGTGGAACCGGCGTACGCTGGTATCGGATTGTCATAGCCGAATGGTGGTGGAGGTGGTGCAACTGGTGCAGAATTCACCTCTGCAGGGTGACCAGAAGGTTCCCCTAACTGTGGTTCTTCAGGCACTGGCGGAAAGTGACTTGCACTCGAGTGACGAGGGGTGCTAAAGTGGAATTCCCCTCCTCGGGTAGACATCCGCGCGCCTGATCTCCTACGCCTTGGCGGATCAGGAGGTGCTGGTTGAACTGGTGGCGGTGGAGGCGGTGGCGTAACTGCCACGAAACGCGAATCCTCGGAAGGATCCTGTTGCTGCTGCTGTTCATGTGGCGAGAAGTGGTGAGAAGGTGTGAAGTACCAATCACACTGGTTAAACCTCGCCTGGTAACTGTCGGGACCTTGATAGGGTGTTCCATGAAAGGATGACCCATCAGAGATCTCGATAGGATGGTTGGGAGTACCTCTTACAGGTTCTTTGGGATCCGTGTCCTCGTCCATATCCACCGCATTATCTTTGAAGAAATGGTCTTCTGGTCCTAAAGGGTTATAACCTATTGGTTCTTGGACATAATCAGCCGGGTTAAATCGGCCTTGAAAGAAAGGAGTAGGATCGCCATAGGAACGGTGCGAAGCAGATCGCTGGAGAGGTATAAACGAAGGTTGAGGGTTATCGGGTTCATTTTCTGAGTTTGGTCCAAAAGAGTGACGGTATGAAGGTGTCGAACTGTGTGAGGTAGACCGTCTTGCAGGTTCAAAGAGGTTTCTTCTACGTCTCTGAGGTTCTTCGCTCCTCGTGCTGGAAGGAGCTCGCATGTTTGAAGGTCCGGCCTCGTGATCATTATGAGTGGTGATCGGCCCTTTGCCTCTTCCTCCTCTTCTAATTGCTGGTGGCATATTTCATGCTTAACAATTCTTTAAATCACAATAAATGATAAAAGACAAACTGGAATAACAATTCGAATTTGTCCTATGTTCTTGTCTAGACTCAAGTATGTGCAATTGTGTCATTGAGATTAAACACATAAGGATAGTGTTTAATTCACTCAACGTTGGCTCTGATACCAACCTGTCACACCCCGATTTCCACGTGTTTCACCGGTGGGCCCGGTGGGGGATTACCGTGACGTAGTTGGCAACAATATAGTCAAACCACAATATTTAAATGCACGGCGGAAGCATAAAGATAAATTATATTTCAACCACTGATTGTAATATCCAAGTATCACGAGTAGTCGAAACAAATCCACAGGGGATCGAAATAAAATATAAAATATTGTTCAACAGATATTGGCATCCCAAGCTTGCGAGACTCTAACGATGCTAAGGAGTGGCCAGCCTATTACGAGTAGAACCTGCATTAATCTTTTTGGGGAAAATACGTCAGTTTACACTGGTAAATACATTCAACCGACACTTTTGTAAAATGTTTAATAAAATTGATTTGAATGCACATGGCACAAACACTTTATAACTTGGGATAATTTATAATTAAATCTTGTAAAAGAATTACATGTTCACTATGCGTTCGGTCGCCCGGGTCGTGCCGGGTTTAAGGTTAATAGACACGCCACAAAGCATAAAGCCGTGGCGGGAAAACCAACGGTTATACCTTTAATAATATAGACACATTGTCGGGTGTACGCCTACACCCGCGTGTCGGGGTCGTGGCCATTTCGTAAAATGATGCCAAGGATATCCGGGACATGGTCATTAAGTTCCCAAAGGCGTAAAGCCAACAAAACCAATTTTTAAACGGGTCACACTGAAATCACCCGACTACTAATGAGTTGGGGTCAATTGCCTGACCAAGCGGTATTTTAAATACCGTAACCCAAGCCCGCATAACGGAAAATAAGTTAAAAGTATTTACCTGAGCAAGTAATAACCTCAATCAAATAAATGCAAGTTTCTTTTACTGGTCTCCTACTCTGGAACGAAGGTTTAAACAACCTGTTAGAATCCTAACGGGTCTTTAATCTAGCCTTAGCTTAGATCGGTTAGTTTCAAGGGATAATTATGGTTTAATCGCGTGAAAGGCGAAAACCGGGAATGGAATGTGGTTGGACCCAACAAGTTTGAATACTTGTCTTATATGGGTAATACAACCACACTCTGGAGTTTGAAGTAAAAATGATAAGGTTTGACCCGTTTCGGCTAGTTTATGTAAACTAGTTACATAAACCGAACCGTGCGCGCAAAAGGCGTAACGGGTAACCGTAAGAGTCCTACACAGGTTTCCTAAGTCAATATGCTTTAAAGAGGTTGTGGTATCAGTAAGATACCTTCCATCATGCCCGTAACGAGTTTAAATCCACTATATGCCCCGTAGGGGTATTTCGGTCATTTTAAAGATTATAAAAGAGGTTTCTGAGTTCTACAGGAAATATGAGTTTTCTGAACAGTTTATAAAGTCCAAAATACTCTATTTATTATTTAAAATCAGTAGCAACTGGAATCAGGTCAAAATACCATGTAGAACTCAAGTTATGTCCGAAAAGGGTATATTCGGTATTTACCGAACCGATGCCATAACCGCAGGTTATGAGCAGGTTAAAAATAATTAAAAATCTTTAAAAATTCCAAAATATTATTTTACATCAGTGTGTAAAAGGTTTGGTGTCGAAATCTGGGTTTAGATAGGCGTTATGCTAATTGCGTCGTTTAATTACTAAAGTTTCCGTAATTGCGCTATCTAGCATAACTCCCATTCTAGACCTCGGATTAACGTGAAATTTTAGGGACATGCTTAGAAATCAGTAACTAAGATTATTGTCCTTTCACGTGTCCAAAATTCTCGTTTTAAAGTGAAAATGGCGTTACGGTCAACTTTTAAGCATTTAGCGGAAATGTGCTAAAGACTCGGACAAACAACGAACCGGTCACAGAGGGTTATACCATCATGTAACCTGGTCCTAAGAGAGTCCTAAGGCATATCTAAATCATACCATAACGGTTCAGAACTGAAGTCAAAGCAAAAGTCAAAGTTTTGCGACTTTCAGTTCCGAACCGGGTCTAAACAGTAAATGGTCGGATCAAACAAGTTTAGACTAGTTAATATATTTTTTATCATGTTATATGAGTGTTAAAACAGGTTACACGCCATCTACATTACTGATTATGCATAAAATCGCAAAATAGCATTCTGTTGACTTTTTCTAAGCAAGTTTGACTTGACATTCGGACTAGTTAGAGTGGGAATCAGAGGGTGCCCTTTTAGGGGTTTAAAGCCCACATGATTACCAACATATAACTACCTTTGATTCGACAAACCACTGGACCATTTGTGATTTATCGTAAAGTCAATCGTTAATTACGACGGATTGACTTTCAAGCTACAACTATGCAAAAACTAAACCACAAAGGGTTTGGCACACTTACAGAAGTCTAGTGAATGACCAGAGATGCTTAGAGAGGATTGTTGTGCTCCAGAAAGCTCCAGGAGTGAAGAATGAAGGTGTGGTTACAATGTGCACAACTTATGGCCTTTTATAGTGAAAATTGGTGCATTAGATCATGACAACAAGGTCTATAATTGATCATGGATGTTCAACAACTGTCCCTGAGAGTTAGGGGACGTGTAGGGGGCGCCCATGCTGCCATAATTGCATCCAAGGTCGGTTAAAACAGCAAACAGTGAACCTGTGCACGTTTTCTGCAACTGGGGCCTTGACGCGGCCCGCGTTAAGGATCAGGCTACCTATACGCGGGTCGCCTGAATCCTAATGTCAGGAACCGGATCTGCACTGTCCGCGCGGCCCGCGTAAGCTTCTTGGTTTCTTCGACGCGGCCCGCCTGAGGCCTGTATTTCAAGATTTTCAAATCTTTTGCCATTATTGCCCTGGCCTTTCGGTTTCGAAGGGGTAACTTTGTGTTTTAGGGCCTCGTTTATTTACGAATAAGGGCCTCGGAACTTTTACCCAGCTTATTAACCCTTGGTTAATTTATTACTACCTGAAAAGTCATAACTTTCAATGTTTGACGCTTTCAACCCTTTTTAACGAATTTGATCATAACTTTCTCGTTTTAAAACGGAACTTCGCGAAATTTAAATCACGCCTTCTAGTGAGTATAATTTACCATTACAAAGCCTCGGGTATGCCCAAAGGTCACTCAGAGGTATAACTTAAACATGTTGACACATTTGGCCCCTGTAGTTTTTAATTCCTCACTTTCTTTCACATTTCGTTCCGTACGATCCATGATTCATTCGTTTGAAGGTACTAGCATCATTTAGGGTTACTGTACAGCATATTTATCCCTCGTTGACATTTTTAACCCTCGAATTTATATACTTTCAATGTTTGTCAACTTTAGTCCTTTAATTAGTATTTAATACGACGTGTATACTTATGACACGTGTCACTACATCATTGGACGCAAAATTTCGAGGTGTTATAGATACTGATTGTTATATATACCTTATTAGGACGTGCTTAATTCCCGTTTATTAGAGTAACTAATCTAACCGAGCAACCCGAGGGGAGTTCACACTTTCTACAAGGCATGGGATTCCCGGTGGTTTGGGAATGGGTTAAAGAATTAAAACAAAATCTACATATCCTCCTTGGGTAGGATATGTACGGCCATCCTCCATAGGTAGGATGCCAATATTAATCCTGCGTATTCTCCTTGGGTAGAATACGTACGTTCGTCCTCCTTGGGTAGGACAACAACCTTAAAACTTACTAGACAAAACTCTATCATTCAGTCCCTCATCTCATATCGACTTAATCGCCGAGGCCGATGGCGAGCGGGTCATTAGTTAATAGAGCTATTAGGTTTAACAAACCTCACACCGTGCCGTTCGGACGGGCGTGTACTAATGGACTATGGCAAACTGTCAATGATGATAGACATTGACGTAGGGCACATTTAATGTTCGTCAGTTGTCGATATCATAACGGTCTAGTGGTTCACATGGGAAAGTCCCCCACTAATTACGGGTATGGTTTGGGAAAGAAGGAAATTGATTAATCATGTTTTCAACTATGGGGTAACCCCCACGGCAAGTAAGCCAACTAAACAAAAACTATGTTTTTGAACAAACACCCAACCGTGAACTCACTCAACTTTGTAGTTGACTCGTTGTTACATGCCTTACAGGTCGCTAGATGTTTATGGAGCTTGCACGAGGAGGAGGTTGTTGTGGAATATGGATTGTTATGTTTCGTGCTAAACATTTAATTCCTTATGAACTTATTAAACCTACGTTTTGAACTTTAAACTTATGAACTTTGGAACTTATGTTTTAGTTTCACGTTTATGCTTCCGCTGTTAACTTAAGTTGGTTACCTTTAGGTCACCAATTATATTGTGGTTGGTTTTAATTACTTAATTACGTTGTTCAATATGATTGGTGGCTCGATCCTGGTCATGTCACGCCTCCAAGCGGTGGTACTCCGCATGGTGAATTTTGGGGGTGTGACAAAAGAGGGGACTATGTACTCACTTGAGGGTGCTTAGAAGTCTTGAACAACAACCAAGCAAAGCTAGAGAGATCACAGAATCAAACGGCACCTAATATAGGTAACTATGTTAATAAACGGACCTAATCGGAGGATCGGGTAACATGAGGGTTCATAAACCAAATGAGTGTAAGAACTCATGCAATATGGTTTAACAAAGCCTACATACTAAAACGAAACCTATGCTAAATGCTTACGACCCACTACGACTCGTTAAGATAGCTTACGCTACTTTAACGCGTCGTTCGCGTAAAACGCGTTCGGAATGCCTAACTAGTCCTATGACAAGTATTATATGCCTTAACAAGTTTAATAATGTTACCTAATCAGTTTAGATGTCAAAATTTAGGTTACATATGCTTAAAATGAATTTATGCGCAAAAAGGGCATTTTGGTAATTTTCCTAAGGCATATAAATTACCTATCATACCACTAACTAAACGAAGTGACCATAAGGTATAACCTCGGAAGGTTATTCCCTATACAACTATGGTCACTAAACATGTTTGGTTGGATCCTAATGATCGACCAAACGGGTCTAGTTCGAAAGTCTAAGCGGTTGTTTAGACCGCTTGACTTACGACTCTACATAAGCACTAAACCTAAAGTGACGAGCTAAACATGTTTAACGAAGTTAGAAAACAGGTTTGGTATCAAAACAAACGGTTTTGATACCTAAAAGTAGTTTGGTTACAAAATACGCAAGAATACGCATTTTGGCCGAAACTACGACTCGCCACTATGCCTAGATAACGTGGTAATCAGTAGGTATAGTCATAAGAGACTAAAACCATCGTGATTATGCTCACATTATGAAGTTCAAACGAACTTCGTATTGACCATAAACTGGTCAATGCAGAAAGTCAAACAAAGTTTGACTTTCACGCTAAAAATGCATAAAAGAACGAAAGAGGACTTACAAAAGGTCCAAGGAGGTTTGATCCATTTTATTCTCAGGTATGAAGTGCAAGACTTCAACTTAGAGAATGAAAATCAGAACAAATGTGAGTTTGAGAGCAAAGGGGGTGGGGTTTATATAGTTTTTGCACAACCGTTAAGATCGTTCATCGTAAAACGAGCTTCGATCTCATCCGTACACATGTGCCCATGGTTTTGTGAAACCATGGGAGCCCTTAGTTTCATTAAAATCATGTGCAAATGAGGGGAACAGCTGGAACAAGCTGGAATTTAGATTTTTCATTTTGGTCTCTTCCTAAGATAACTATGGCAGAATGTCAATTTTGGTCCCTGAATGTGTAAAACATGGTTTTTGATGCATTTTTGACACGTTTAAGCCGAGTTAATCCCATTTCAAGGCTCTAAAATGAAGTTAAAGTATAGGGAACATGAAACATGCTCAAAAATATCTCGGATGTCGATTCGTTTGGTCGTACGGTTGCGTTGTTCGGTTAATTACGACGAAACACGAACGAATGTGAAAAACGATCCAAATTACGCGACGAATGGAATTTTATCATGCCAATCACTAAAATAAAATATTTTAATGATTACATAAAGCTTTGGATGTCCGGATGTATTCAGAACGTAAGATATGCGCGAAAATGCAAACTTATGCACTTTTTGACGCTTTTAGTCCCTGAATGACCAAAAAGTTTATTTTAGCACACCGAACCCCTCAAAACCTATTTATAAGCTTTATAAAGGATATTTAGGGTATGTTTAACTTATGGTCATGTTCCGAAATGTTCATTACAGTACAAATCGGCATACTTTCGTAGTTTGTTGAAATTAGTCCCTGTAAGCGAATAAACTTGATTTCGCCACACCAAACCCTCCAAAACTTATTTCTAAGTTATGTAAAGGTTATTTAAGGTATGTTAAGCCTATTTCACTATTCTGGAGTGTTCGTTGCATTAAACTGGTTATATTTACGCATCAGTGCGCGTATAACCTTCCAGAAAGCGATTTAAAGCTTGAAATCGAACATGAATTGATATGTGCAAACGATACACATATTTTTACAAATCCCAAGTATGAAACACAATATTTCATTAATTTGGTATTTGTTTTATGGTCTCGGAGGCACAGGTGTCACAATTGATTATTTGGGATGAAGCACCTATGACTCACAAACATTGTTTTGAGGCTCTTGATAGAACTATGAGAGACATATCACGTTCCAGTCAACCGAACATGTAATCCAAGCCGTTTGAAGGAAAGGTAATTCTGTTTGGTGGTGATTTTAGACAAATTCGTCCCGTCGTCCCTAAAGGTACCAGAACAATGATAGTCAATGCTTCTTTGAATTCTTCTTATATATGGCGGCACTGTCAAGTACTAAAGCTAACTGAGAATATGAGATTAAGAGTTGGTTGTCAGGAAGCAGATTTGAAAGAAATAAAGCAATTTGGAGAATGGATTTTAAAGCTTGGTGATGGTCTGCTTGGTGAAGAAAATGATGGTGAGATTGATATTGAAATACCAGATGATTTACTTATTCATGACCAAGTCAATCCTATTTCTTCTCTCATTTCATTTATATATCCGGACATGAATAAGTTTTTGTGGGATTTAACGTATTTCCAACAAAGAGCGATTCTTGCTCCAACTAATGAAGTAGTGGATTCAATAAATAAAGAGTTGTTAGAGAGTCTGCCTAGTGAAGAAAAGGTTTATTTTAGTTCAGATAGTTTATGCCAATCGAAGGAAGAATCAGAGCTTAATATGGCATTGTTTCCTCCTGATGTGTTAAACAATCTTCGTTTATCTGGTTTACCTAACCATAAATTAGCACTGAAACTTAGTGCTCCAGTGATATTACTCAGAAACATTGATCAGGCAAATGGATTGTGTAATTGTACACGTTTACAAGTCACGAAGCTCGGAAAAGTTGTGATTGAAGCAAAAATTATCACGGGGGCTATTATAGGTCATCATACTTTGATTTCAAGACTGAAGATGACACCTTCTGATAAAAGAATACCAGTAAAGATTTCTCAAAGACAATTCCCACTTTCACTGTGTTTTGCTATGACAATAAATAAAAGTCAAGGACAATCATTAGAGCGTGTTGGTTTATATCTTCCACGTCCAGTGTTTAGTCATGGCCAGCTTTATGTTGCTGTATCTAGAGTAAAAAGTAGGAAGGGGTTGAAAAGTTTGATTTGTGATAAAGAGAAACAAGTCTGTACAACCACTACTAATGTGGTTTACAAAGAAGTTTTACAAAATCTATGATGATACTAAACATCTGTCAACCTGGAAACGTCTGTTGGGTATAATGGAGGAACTGTTGTTAGGAAATGTTTGTTGGAAAGCAATAACTTTTCGAAAGCATCTGATACTTGCTCAACATTAAGCCTATCCTGAGAACACATGTTGTTAATAACATTATTCTCTTAACATCTGTTTACTAACCTTTGTAATTTCTGTTGACTGACCTTTTTAACAATGGTTGACTAAAATCTGATAGTTACTATCTATCCATCTGGCAAGCTCTGTTGGAGATAATGGATGACAGTTCTTAGTAAAGTCTGTTGGAAAGCAACAGAAGTTTTTAACAGTTAATAGACAACAGTTGTTTGCTATCAACATAATGTAATTGCTGATTGAATAAACCTATTGATCATTAATTTATATCAATTTTGTAAGTTTGCACTAATTATTTTTTACTCTCTATCAATATGTGTTATGCATGGTTTTCAAAGAAACGACCCGTGTTTGCACACGGGTCTTACCGCTAGTACTATATAATAAAAGAAACTATTTAGGAAACATTTGTCATCATATTAGGTAATGTATCTTTTGATTTTCCCTTTAAGATAATTATTATTTATAGATAATACTCCTATTAAATATTATTTAGTTTAATCTTTTATAGATAATTATTATTTAGTTTAATCTCTTCTAATTAATTATAGATAACTCCCCAACTAAATATTATTTAGTTTAATCTCTTCTACTTAATAATAGATAATTATTATTTAGGTTAAATTTAATGTATACTTCTAATTTATAATATTATTTATTTGATTTTCTATATCATATTATCTTCATTGTTTATATTACCTAACGTGTCATATAACAGCTACAATTTTTTGTTTTCTTTTACCCAAATTATTACTTTTTTGACAGACACCTTTTTATTTGTAATATACAAATTTACTCTTATTCTTTTCGATGATGTAATTATCTCTAATAAACTTTAAACTTTTATCATAGTATACTATGTTAAAACCCCGTGTATTATACAGGTTGCATAAATATAATTTTATATAATAAATAATAAAAAGATAGATTAAAAAAAACTCATATATTGCACGTGTTAAATAAAATATAATGCGTATGTTAATACAAACAGTTATTAGGATTTATTTTTTAAAAGTAAACATTGATGTACTATTTACTTATATTATAACACTATACTTTGTTTTTTTTTATTTTGCACAAATGTAATTTTATATAATAAATAATAAAAAAAGATATATATCTTTAAAAAAAATTTCGTATATTGTACGTGTTTAATAAAATATAATGTCATATGTTAACACACACAGTCATCAAGATTTATCTTTTAAAAATGAACTTTAATGTACTATTTACTTATTATAACATTTTACTTTATTAAATATGTATTCTTAACTAATTTTTTGTTAAAAATTATTATTATTATTTAATATGATCATAAAAAAAATAATCGTTTATATTCTTATCTAATTTATTCTTTTAAAATTATTATTATTATTATTATTATTATTATTATATAATATGATCATAATAAAAACAAATGTTTATCCTTATCTAAATATTTAATATTATCTAATATTTTTGTTTAAAATTATTATTATTATTGTTTAATATGAGAGATAAATAGGAAAATAAAGTGAGAAAGCACCAGAAAGTGACACGTGTCCAAAAAAGATTTTCATTTATTAGTGTAAGAAGATATAATGCTAGACATAAAATCGAAAAACATTTTGGATGACATCAATAACTTAAGACACAATATAATATGCACTTTTTAAC